>NW_010097490.1:40227-87194 GCF_000699245.1 Pterocles gutturalis
CTTGGCTGGTATGGCTGAGCTGGGGGCACATGGTATGGAACAGCCAATCCGGGTCAGCTGTGCCGGCTCCGCCCCCTCCCAGGATGTGTTACAAACCCCCTGCTGGCTGCCAGGGCAGCACTCAGCACTGGGAGGGTGCTGGGGGGTGCTGACTCCAGCTCAGCCAGACCCAATACAAAGACATGAGCAGGGTCAGGGTCCTACTTTTTACCCCTACTGTTGCACAGGGCAGTGGGTGGGTTGCTGACCTGTAGTTTTAAAGGGAGAGATAGTAAAATCTACCTTTCTTAGATGGAGGGTTTCCAAAAGTCTGAGCACCTAAACATGAGCCATCCTGGTCCAATGTAGGTGAGGAATCAAGAGGGTCACATGGGTTGAGAAGTTTTCATCCATCTTTATGAAGAAATATGAGCTAGGCAGCTGTTAAGTTGAAGCCTGGCGTGATCAAAAGAGAGGAGTGATGGGAAATGGTGTCTGGGAGTGGCAGCAAGGAGGGCTCTAAAGAAAGAGCGCATTCTTGGAGGGAAATTCCAGGAGTCAATCTGAGCTGCTGGTTTCACTCCTGGTTCCTCTCCTGTGAGACTTGCCTTCTCCACTCCTGACATTGGCAGGTACTTGACTTCTGTCACTTCTGCTAAAGTGCTGACTCTGCAGTGTGTGCAGCACACATCCAAAGAAAATGCAGCACCTCCTCAAAAGCTTGCACTCCCAAGTGACTCTTTTCTTCACTGTCTGACTCTTATGGAGATTTAATATAAGTATATAAATAAGTGGCAGTACAAGGGAGGAGAGAAAGGGACCATCTAAATATTTTGTGCATTGTGGTTTTGTTTTGTGTTTTTTTTTTTTTTTCCAAAAAACCTCTTTAGAGGAGTCCTGTTACTTTATTCCTTTTACTAGAAATACCACAAGACTTTCCTGAAGTAATTTAGTGCTTTCCAAAAAAAGAATACAGAGAAGTGCAGTAATGAATATCAATGGGAAAATATAGTTGTCCACGTCTTTCAAAAAAAACTTTCAGTATTAAAAGTATGTGCTGCTTTTACTTTGATGCGAAAAATAGATAGGCTTTATAATAGCATTTAATGTTTGCAACCAGCTAATGCTAGCAGCTTTCCAGCAGTCATTCAGTTAAACTGTTGGCCAAAACTAATAAATGAAAATCACCTGTCCCACCTGTTCCACTGTTTTGGAAAATCACCCAACACTCTTCAGCACTATTGGCAAATCAGTTTGATGTTGCTTTATGCAGATAATTTCAACCCCTTCCATTTTCTCTGCTGTTCATTTGAACTAGTTTTCTTAGCAGACTTGTATGGTTTCTTTTTAAGTGAAGAATCTTTAGTTTGGCCTTCACGCAGAGAAATAATAGTCTCCAGGCTAACTTTAGCAGTAGCCCTGCTGAAGATCTGTGTTTTCTGCATACTTCAACAGATTCTGCTTTGGTTTTATAGGCAACTCTGCTGAGTTCAGGATTTATTGTAGAATCAATGGAAATTACTTGGGTCTGACATACAAAACCTTGGAAAACCCTGCTCTTCAATGTAGAGCCCACACACACTAACACATCAGCGTCTAAGCATAAAACAATGAGGGTGTACAGAAGACTTCTCTGTTTTATGGAGGTACATGAGGTCAGAACAGGGAGCATCAATGGTCCACATGATCAGCAAATATAAGAGCCATAAACAAGGTGTTTCACCAACTCTGTTCTCTCTCTATAGATAGCCTCCATAGATCACTGTATCTAACGCACAAACTCCAATGGGTGTGTGTATCGCCATCGCCCACACCAGAGTTCTTCTGTACAAATCACCCATTTCTGCTGTCACCTGTGTGACAGCAGAGTTGTAACCTGATGGATACCAGGTTCTAGTCCTTTGCTGGAGGACTTCTGCTCTGAAGACTTCAGAGAGATATATTAGCAAATCTCACACCTTACTTCAGCGTGGTTAAAATGTCAACAGGCTTCCTTTCTCCAATGTATTTGTAGTAAGAGTTATATAGTTTCTTGAAAAAAATATGTAAGTGCACACGCACATTTGCAAATATCACAAAGTATTTAAAAATATTTTTCTCCCTCTGGTGCTCAGCTCTTCATTTCATTGATTTTGGCACATAGAGAAATAGTGATGTATAGTGAAATGGTGATGTAATTTGAGACTTTGCAACATATAGGATTTGAATATAGGAAGGATACTGTGGATGAAAAAAAGAGAAACTATCAGAAAATAAATATTTTCTAATCTGTTCTAAATACTTATATTCTATATATTTGCAGAATGCTCTATATATTTATAGAATAAATGTATTTGTGCAACAAACAAATACAGCTTGTTGTACTTCCTTTTAAATTTTATTTGTAATAAGAAAAAATTATTTGTAATCTGAACAAAATTGAACCAAACACCTAAAGATTATTTTCAAATATTTCTTGAAACTAGGGACTTTCCTACTATATGCTTCTCAGAATAGTGTTTGCTGCTTGTAACAAGAGAGACAACTGCCAGAATGGGCAAACTGAAAATGGGGGTGGAGGGGAAATCCTTATGTTTGCTTTTATCTAGAGGGTTAAAAAGAAACATGGAAAATAGCATGTGCTAGCATTGCACTGATTGTATCATTCAGATTGCAAAATACATTCTCCAATTTCTCATTCCTTGAGCAAATCTTGGCCCTCAAAATGCAAAGTACAGTTCAGAAGAGACCATAATGCTTGTTATATTTCATGGGAAGGATGAATGAATTTATCTGAACATCGTTCATCGCAATGTACTTCAAACATCCCCTCTAAAAGAGTAAAAAAGGAGCTAGGTTGCTGTCACAAGGAGGGATGTGGAAGGCCAGGTGGGACTAAAAGGGAGAAAAGAGAGGGAGCAGTATTACAAAATCCAAACAACTGAAAATCATAAGCTTCAACCTCTTCCCTTCCCACCCTCTCTCTTTATGATAATGCTCTCCATTTGCTTTCTGTTTTTTAAAATTTGAAAGCTATTTTACTTGTATGTTCAATTATCTTTCAGTCCTTTCTTGCCTTTATTCTTTTTTCCAACAAAAACTGTCTTCCATGTGTTCATATCTTCAGAATCCTCAAATATCATAAGATATTACAACAATTACAAGACATGGAAACAATAAGAAAAAGAATACTATCTGGGGAGAAGAAGTGGGGATAATAAGAACACTTGTCCCAGTGCAGCACTTCTGGAAGGTGGTTCACTGATTTGATCACACTACATAAGGACCTTATCACTGCATTAGCTGACATGTTTTTCTCTATCTAGAAGAGGTCTCTATCCGAAGTATACAGGAGTAACTTACAGGAAAAGAAGTCTGAATGCTTAAGAGACCAAAGGACACAAAATTAGAGATCAAACGCTAGTCTATATTCCTCATTTGGGCTCTGTTACGCCTTACTATGAGCCATGTCCTTCCTGAAACAAGAGAAAACACAACAATCTTAGGTATATTAATTAAGTTTTCAAAACTGACTAAATAATTTTCTACTTTAGAAAATGGCTATTTTTTCAGAGGATGGCCGCTTAGTACTCAGAATCGCTGTGTCTTTGTTTTAAAGGACAGCTGAAATAGCAGTGCCTCAATTTGTATATTGGGGAAGGCTTTATTGCTGGTGGAAGATCAGCTCCATTGCCAGTGCAGTCCCTTAAAGCACCTCCCTGAGTGTGGCCTGATGGCACCCTGGGAGGGCATCCACATGCTGGAGATTGTCTTGGAGTCAGTGGCTGAGCAGGAAGACTACAAGCAGTTGGGAAGGGGCAGATGAGCCAGCTGGGAAGCACAAATCCAGCGTGCCAGGAGCTGTGCAGTCAAAGAGCAGAGGGCTTCCAGTAATTCTCAGAAGAAGGAACCCGACAGTCAGAGGAGAAGGTAACCTCATCCAAAAATAAGTTATAATTTATAACACATTGTAGCCTTGTTTTGGGGCCAGACTGGGTTATTTACACAGATCTAAGTCTAGATAGACGAGAGGGGAATCAAGAAATTATTTATTTTCCCTGGGATATCTGAGAGGAGGGTTTGGCACTTCAATAGCTGCTTCTTAAAGCAATGCCCACAAAGAAGAGAGACAATCTTGCAGCCACACAACACTTGGAAAAAATATATACTGGAAAATATTGCACCAAATCAATAGCTGCAACTTTATGTCTAGTGAAACCTGGGAGTGGGGAGAAGGGGAATCCTGAGAACCAGTCAAAGGAAAATGTTAATTCTAATTGGTGTATTTAGTTGGCCTTGTCTTGTGACAAGTTTGTTATTATGCAGATTTCCTACCTGCCACCTTCCATGGGAGGATTTTACAAAGTGAAGTTATGCAGGCAATTCCCTTTGCTTCTTACCTCTTTATTCCTAATTATGTTGGTCCTGTGTTCACTCAAGATAACATTGTAGCTGTCCCCAAATGCTCTAGATTTGGAGTCTGTGACAAATGAAATCTTTTAGTGCTTGGAATTTTTTTTTTTTTTCCTATGTGGCAGAAGTGTAGCTACTAACATGCTGAGAACAAGGCTGTGCTTGCTTATTGTCTGACAACAGATTATTAGTTTTTAAATCTTTTCATGGGCATAATTTCTTAGATGTCCTTTTTGTCTTCAGATAGATATGTAATGTTACATGGAATGGCTTGGGTTTGGGGCTTTTTAAAAAAATATTTATAATAGAATTATAGCATTGTTTGGGTTGTAAGGGACCTTAAAGATCGTGTAGTTCCAACCCCTCTGCATTTACATATGCTATTGCACTTATTGCCTTTTTTTTTCTTTGCTAGGAACATCGTCTTTTTTCCTCTGTAATAACTTTTATGCATATGATGCATGTGTATCCCTTGCATGATGCCATCCTATTAAAGGCCATCATGAAAATAATCTGTAATTCATCTACTACATAAAGAGTATTTTTGTGTGGAGAAACCGAGGTGTAGAAATTATGAATCCAAAGGGAACAGAGATTAGAAAACCTGATTTTTAAGTCTTTCATTTAATCATTGCATCAGTAATAATTGCATTGCATCAATATTATTCTCCATTTCTGTCTGTTTTAATTGCACAATAATGCAGCACTGTGGCTTTCAGTGTTTCTTATTACAACAGTAGTAGAGGTATAGTCAGAAGTTGGTTGTTTGTGCTGGATT
Organism: Pterocles gutturalis; assembly: GCF_000699245.1. Taxonomy (NCBI): domain Eukaryota; kingdom Metazoa; phylum Chordata; class Aves; order Pterocliformes; family Pteroclidae; genus Pterocles; species Pterocles gutturalis. The sequence continues at coordinate 45,377 of NW_010097490.1, forward strand.
AGGAAAAGGGTAGGAGAAAGAAGTCAGAGCAATGGGCACTATAAAATGTCACTGCTTTTAGGCACTGCACAGACAAATTAAAGCATCCCCCCTCTGTAGCTTTAATTTTGGTGCAAAAGGGCTCTGGCCATACTGTGAGTGGAAGAAGGCTGATCATCCCTGTGACTCCCACAGAAGCATCATGGTGAAGGGGCCCCAGAAAATTCTCAGCTGTTGTATTTTTGGGGTCATTGTTGGGAATACCCAGTCTGTTTTCTTTCCAGCCTCTGGAAGGATTAAACCTACTCGGAGAAACCAGGAGGAAAGGTGGTCCCATAACACAGTATGTAGTGTTCACACGGTACCACAGGAAAACCTCAAGCTGCAGAGTCCCTTGTGAGACCCCGGAGCCGTGCACTCCCGATAGCTGGCACCCTACACCCACACCACTGTCATTGGAGGTGGTCTGCACACCCTGCTGGCCAGAGGGGACCTTTTGAAAAAGAATGAATGTTGTCAAATGTATCTCAGACCCTTGTCAGACCTGCAAACGTGGGCTGAAAGCTTTGGGGCTGAGTTCAAAGCATTGGGTCCTGCCAGCCCAGCGAAGTGCGTTCCTGTCAGAACTCTACAAGACAGGTCACATGTAAAGGTTTCTTCCTGGCAACCAGAGGGTTAAGCCTGCTCTGATTGCAATATCAACAGATCTGCTAAGACATGGCAGATCTAGTCCCAGAGGCCCAACTGCAGTCAATGAGCTTCTTGGCTCCTTCCTTCTCTCCTCTTCCAAATCCTCCTCTGACTATGGATATTGGGGTTTCTCTTTGCTACTCTCAGTAGACAAACCTAATAAAACAAACAAACACTTAATAGTGACATTCAAAAAGGGGAAAAATATGTGAGATTGTGGCTGAGCTTCTGATTTTTTTGCTGACAATTTTAGAAATATCCCTGGTTTTCATCATAAATTCAGATTCACACATCCAAGTGTCTCCTTGGACATTGAAATGTGCTATACACATGGACATAATTTAATTCAGAAGAATCTGACTGCTTCTACCTGGTCTTTTTTCCTTATTTTTTGTCAGTCTATAGAGAATTTAGAAGCCTTTTTACTATACAGTTGGAAATAAGAGACATGATCCTTTTTCAGTTTTCCTCATGTGTGTTGTGAGGCATCAATCAAAGCTATGCTCTTTTTTTTCTTTTTCTTTTTTTCTTAATAACCTGGATTTAAGCCCTGAAAATTGTTGCTGTCATACAGCAATATTCTCCAACATTGTAATACAGTGCATCCTAAAGAAGTTCTAAGGTTCTATTCTTTTGGGGGGGATTATGAAATTGAAAGATTTCTAGTAATTTTATTTAAACTTGTTAGGTAGCTAGAGAATTCTCCTGATTTTAGGTACATCCAGAAATTGGTCCTGATACAAAACCACAGATAATGCTTTGAAATTTTGGGTTCAGTATAACTTCAGATGGGAGTGCTACCTCATCTAATCTGTAGCATATTTGTGTGTGACAGTTACTGAGCTCGCTTTCGGAGCTGGCCATATTTCTGTGGTAATGTCTGTAATAGTGGGAGATTCAACATATTATTTCAGTACAAAAAGTGTTACACGAAGTTACCCCAGCTAATAAGGCCAAACTCTTCTGAAAACAAAGTTTTGCTACTCACACAATGATCGGTAAGAGCAAAATTCCACTTGTGACAGTGGAAATAACACATTTCAACATCACATGGCAGGAAGAAAAACACTGTGCTAATTTACGAGTAGCTGCCATCTGAAGGCATTGAGATTTTAGGCCCACTGAATCTTAACCAAAAAGACCTGGGAAATGTTGGAGACAAAAGCTAGTGGGTAAATTAATCTCTGCTGTTATTAGGCATTCACATCACAGGCATCTATTTGTGCCTACTTAACACTGGCCAAGAGAGGGAATACAGGCTGTGGGTGCCGTTGTAGGCAATGTGTTCCCATGGAGGAAGCTTGGGGTGACCAATGCGCATACTTGGTGCCTAAACCAGAGGTGTGAGTTGTCTCACCTAATCTTTGTATTTGAATGAGTACAGAGGGAGTGAGAAGCCCTGTGCAGGGGGCCATGGCTGGCTCCCTCTGGCTGTGAAATGTTTGTGTCCCTGGTGGCTGTCCTCTCCCCAAGGGTAGAGCAGGTGAAAGAGCCTCTCCTTTTCATTTAAGAAAGGGTTACAGGGCCACGCTGCCGAAAGAGCTGCACCAGGGGCTGAAAGCCCCAAGAGAGGTTTGGGTCAAGTTAGGTTGTTTTGGGAGGATTTGGGTCTCTGAAGATGTTTTGTTTTCATTCTTTGAATTAAAATTTAATTTAAGTAATTGAAATACATAATCCGTCTCTGAGGAATGCTGTCTTAATCTTCTCTTAGAAGAAAAAGCAGCATTTTCAAAATTTATCTGTTACTGATCAGCTGTATGAGCTTACACCAGTCTTCTTACCTCTCAGAGCTTTTCTGTCACCTTACCTCATCCTGGCTTTATCTTTCCTAACTATGGAGATTTCATGCAGTTTGTCCCTTGCAACGTGACAGTTCAGTGCTCAGCACTAACAGTGCTTGACTGCAGTTGTGGAGCTAAGGCAGTAATACACTTAAAATAGTGAAAACTATATTGAAAATCCTCCTCCTTTCACCCCTGCCTGTCCCCAAAAAATAAAAAGGAAAAAGTTATGAGTTTCATTTAGTTTCAGAATAGTAATTACACATATAGGTCCAACTATATTTCATGTTAAAAAAAAAAAAAAAGGCAAATATAAGGAACCAGAGCAAAAAGACAAAGTGACAGAAGATAAATTAGATGGGACCAGGGTGGAGAGAAGAATCTAGCTTTAACAGAGACAAATCATAAATAACTGAGACTCTGCATCCAGGCACCAACTTTCTCATTGCCTGGAAATGGTCAGAGAATCACAGCTGTGATTTTTGGACATTCAGACAGTACGATATTCTGTTGATTGAACCCTGATCCCCTTGGTCCCCCCGCAACAGTTACTTCTTTAAAAGCTTTTAAACTTAGGACTTCACCTTTGTTGTAATACAAAGGCTTTTGAAATCTGTGGTTATTTTTGAGGGTTTTCATTTACTGCTCTATTCTACTATAAACAGTGTATACCCTATTTATTCGATGCTTTCCAAAAACCCACAGTAATTAATTGCTGTAGCGTATGGTTGTGGTAGCCCAATGGTCAGACAAGATCATCTGAGAAAGCAGGGCTGGTTGTGCACCAACTGTGGCTCCCGCCCACTGCTGACCACAATAACCTTTTTGGGAAAAGTCACTTCCATCAGTCAGGCCACTACAGGGCACTGGCCGCAAGGCAGCAAAACACTCCTTGGAATAATTCTTTGCAGATGCCAGGAACCGGAAGTTTCAGGGAGAAAAATGAAAGCCATTCACTCTTCCAATGACACAAGCCTTTGATACCACAAAGTCATTTGGACAGAGAGCTCCAAGGTCAGGAAGGCACGTAAAGATTGTTGATTAGAGAAATACTATATCAGCAAAGTGTGGCAAGCTATTAAAAGAAACTGTAGCTTTTATGATTGTGTTGCTGGAGCTTCCCCAGGGCTATTTGTATTAGATATTGAGTTAAGCATAACTTATTTAGTCCCAGCATTCCAGAAAACATTTTGATGTCAGCTACTGGAGGAAAGTAAACACAAGGAGGAGGAAACAGTACTGATCCCAAACAGATAAAAATATTGTAACTTAATTTTGTGAACTCATGCATGTTAGAGCATTATGAAAGAGGAGTTTTTAAAAGCTTGATTTGACTTAAAAGACTTGGTTGATAGAGGTATTTAGTCATTGTGCAGCTGGGGGAGTGAGGGTGGAGAAGCAGAGATGATTTATCACCTTGAATACATGCTACACCCCGACAAAGCATGAATGCAGTTTTCTGTAGACAACATTTTCATCTAAAGCAGATTTTATTCACATGTGTGATTCTCATCTGATGCTGTGGGCTTGTATGTATGTCTTGCGAAGCTATTTGCTTAGCTGGGCTGTTTGCCAGTGGATGTTCTGATGGCTGGTGACAGGGATTTGCCTGACCTGTAGTGAGCAATTTTGGACTGTAATTTAGGAAGAGCTCTATGGGTCTGGATTTTTGGTCACTAAGTGAAGAGTTTAACATGTGATCTAGAGGCTGATAATATCTGCACAGATATCTCACAGCTCTGTGCTCTGGTGCAGGAGTCAATACTTGTTTATTCCTGTAAGAAAAAGCCAATAAATCCATTGGGGAATTCTGCTCATGTGTTCTCTATTCTCTCAGAATGACACTGCAGACCTGAGGAAATCACAGGTATAAATGTAAGGGCAGGTGTGGTTTTCTTTTATTTGCCAGAAATTACTGTGTATTTAAGAGTGAGGAAGTGGGAGAGCTGAAACCTCAAAGTCAAGTACAGCTCAACCCCCTCAACACAGGGGAGACATCTCAACAACGGCTACTTGCAGAGGGTTTTTTCATGCCATCTTGACTGTGCTTTGATTCTTAGATTTTTTTTTTTTAAAAGGTGTTTCTAGGTGGGAGGTTAGCACTTACAGATTGGTTTGTTTGAGTACTGCAGAAAAAAGGGTCAAGGAATATAGCAGAACTAGTATAATGTTACAGATACCACTCTGTAGATGTTATCTGTCCAGAGATACTGTCCAAGAAACAATTAGTACTTCCTGCTACCTTGCTCTGACCAGGTGTATTAATGTCACTTTGCTTTGGACCTAGGCACGATGCCAGCCCTTCCATTTTCTATTATCTCAAGAGAAAACATGGTACATAAGATTGTAAAGACCACACTTCTGTGTGCTTCTCTTCATTAGCATAGTTACAGTTCAGTGACCTCATAGTGCTGATAAAATAAAGTTTTTCACTCAAATTGTGAATTTCTACATTTCTGTGCTCTGAGGAGGAAAGATTTCTAGCATGAGATGAAGAGGAAGAAACTTCTTCTCCCTTCTCTCCTTCCTGTATATTTTTTGTGCTAATGTTTTCACTGAAAAGAAATTATTCATTACCACAGGAATAGCCTAGCTCTGCAGGTTACATATTAATGACTGGTTCTCACAGAGGATCATATTCCATTTAGAAGTGCAAACGTTATGTCTGCTAGTTACCAAACATGCCCTATAGGACTTAGCAACTAAGACTCTATTTGCATGTTCTCTGCCTAAAAACATACTAGTTAATACAAAGACTTCCCACAGATTTATTTATATTTTTTTTTATTTTAATTACTCAGCCTTACACACTTGTCCTTATTCTTGACATATTTAATAAGATCATTCCCGACTATGAATACTGTACCTTGTAACTTGTAAGTTACCACTTTCTTGCACTTTTAGGCTGTCTTTAACAACAGTTACTCTTTTACTCAGGAATATGATTACTGTATTTTGCATGTTGTGAAGACAGATTTGAAGCGTTTTGGAACCCATAGCAAAAAAGGAAAAAGGCTTGTGTTGTTGACTACTTGTCTTGAGAAGAATAACTCATGGCTTAAGAAAAAGAAAGCAGAAATGTGCTTTACCCTGAAGCTAGACAGAAAAAGAACCATAAATTTAACAGAAGAATTTAAGTTTGGCTAGATAAAGCCAAATCAGATTTAGGGTGTTAAGAACATAAGAAATGCCTTACTGCATCAGGCCAGTCTGTTGTGCCCAATACTGTCTCGGACAATAGGAGATGCTGTTTAGTGAGAGCACATCAGCATGGCTACTCTGCAATGCATTCACTCCCCTTGTGCTCTGCCAGTGTCCAGATTTTCTGCATTTTAGATTTCAGAGGCACATCCCTGTACAGCCTCCCACAAGTGATAATGTGGCCCTTCTTCTCAGTTGTACAAATTATCTTTCTGCTCAGCATTGTTGAAAACGCTGCTTTAATTGATGTTTGTGCTGCAGCTGGCCTGGTGGGTCACCTGCTGAGTTCAGTGAAGATGCTGCTGGCTCCTGCCAGGCTCCCTCCCGGCCCCAGCATGCCCCAAATCTGCCCCTGTTCTTTGGACCAAGGAGAGCCTGGCAGCCAACAGGGGAAATCTTATTATGTAGGTGATATTCACTAGGGGAGCATTTGAGAGGTGCAGTTTAGTTTTATTTAAATGTTCTGGTCTCTGCTACCACAGATTTCCATGTATAAAAGCCCCACATTTAATACATAGTAATGTACGAGCTTTCCAAATGTTTTCTCTATGCTTTTGCTTCTACTCTCCAAACTCTTCGTTCTGTTTTTCTCTCTCTGTCTTTCCTTCTTCTCTCCACTAGGAGAGGATGGCGCCTCTTTGCACAAGACTTCAGTGTTTTCAAGCAGCATGCAGTAAAACTTTTACCTGTAGTGCAATTTAGTCAAGAAATAAGAGACAAAACCCAAAGGCTGAGACCAGCACCAAAGCTAGAGGTTTGATATTAAATATATTGCAACTTTTTCTTTCTAATATTTTCAAGTAGGAAATAAATCTCCCTTCATTTGAAAGCTAGTTCTGGCTTTGAAGATAGAATAACATTTACATAGATGTTAAGGTCTTCTTTAATGTAGCTTTCATTATCTCCTATGTTCCCCCTTTCTCTGAAAGCCCAAGTGACTGATGTCAAGATCAAGGGAGTCAATCAACGTAGATACACTCCAGGACCCAGATAGGACATAAATCACCCTTACTCCTAACCACAGTAGACACCTAACTGAAGGACAGAAGTTTACATATTCGCAGTCCCTGTGGGGGAGGCTAAATTTCCGAGCCACTTACCTCAGGGGAACCCCTCATTCATTAACCAATTGGGGTGCTTAGTATCACTTACCTAATAGGCTAATCAAAGTTTGAGAGAAACCAGCTCTTGACCAGTTCTTGCCCTCTGAGCACTCCAGGGCCACCTCCCGCCCCTAGACTTTTATCTAATTAAAGAGAGGAAAATTAATCCATTGAAGAAAATGAGATAACAGGCACCATAGCAGACCATCCCAGAGTCTGGTTCGGCTTTCATCTGTTGCTACCTGACAATTAACTCTTCAGTGACACAGAAACCCCATTTTATGGGAGCAGGATCTGTCCCTTCACACCGCAATGGCTGTTGTATTTTCACTTCTCACCGCTCCCTGTTGCAGTTCCTCTACTTGTAATGGGTGCGGATGAATTAAAAAGGTCATCCTTTATTCTCCCTCTCTCAAGCTTGACTTAGTGCTGTTTTCACTTGCAGAATACAAAAGTGAAAACTGTAATTTATTACAGTACTAGCAATTCAAGATATTTTGCTTGGATCCTGTGCTTGCAATTGGTTACCAACATTCCACCCTTTCTTGCTTTTCTTGGCTACTAGTTTATAAACCTTAATTTCATTCTTCAAATCTGTGTTTAAAAAGACATTTCACAACACAGGGTTGTGGGTTTTTTACCTTGGAAAAAAAGTGTGGAGTGTCCCCTTTGCAGATTCACTACAATTTTTTTTTTTTTTTTTTACTACTTGTGTCCCTGCTTGGTGTTCTTTTGTTTTAAAATCTTTCCTTCTTTTCTAAACCACCTGACTGTAATATTTCTGAAGCCCAAAGGATCTTCCTTTATGATCGCTTGAATTTTTCAACAACTGAAACTTAAGCACTGTGCATATCAGAAATAAGTTAACTCTGGTAACACAGCAGTTGTTAGCTGCACTGTGAATGGAGAGACTTGTATTTTATGGGGTACCTGGGAGTCCTGGGTTGTGGCCGCGAAACAGCAAGCTCTGTTCCTCCAGCAGCACCTGCGAGCAGTGAGTCGGGGTGTGTGGGGCACCCAACGTGCCACCCTCACTGGCATTTCAGGTTTTGGTGCAGTGAGGGAGCAACAGAAAAAAAAATTTGGTTTTCTTTCTAAAAATGCTCTGATTTTTTGAAGGCTGCATTTGTATTTCTATCATCTTTATCAGGAAGCGTTCGATTAGAAAGTCTGTGGGACAGGCACATATGGCAAAATTAGAAGTGCTGAGCAAATCCCACTTACACTCTACATGGTCCCAGTGTTGTTACTTGCACCTTGAGGCACTCAAAGGTGGGTAAGTTAAAGTAGCCCCATTCAGAGTCTTTTCTAGAGAATGAGAACTGTTTTAATTATTACATGTTTATACTGCTTTGGAATAGGCCACTGTTATTGGTTTGGTTTTTGGTGGTGCGATTTTTTGGTGGTGGTTCTGTTTTTTTTAAGCCTACAAAGCCCACGTGTATCTATAGCGCTATAGCCAGCAGTAGTCATTAAATAGCCTACAAGACTAACCTTAATATTGTCAGTACGCAGTTCCTAGCACTTAATAATGGGCATTCTGCAACATAGTTAATTACTTGCAAATGGAAGCTGAAAAAGATAATAGGGTTCAGACCTTTTCATTTAAACCAAAAAGAAGCCCCAAGCAAGCTTCCAAATCTCTTCAAACTTTGGGAAAATTTCAGTCCATATCAATGTCTGAACTAATATCTGGCCTTCCCTTTAGCTACCTGAACTAATCCTTCAGACCTACAATTTAGAACTATGACCTGCAGCTGTTTGGTTATAGAAGGGACATTGGTAGGACTTAAAAGGGGGATAAGTGAGGCACTGAAAATGAGATTCTGTAATCCCCCTGCATTATAAGGTATTTTGCACAGGGTGGGAAGGAGCTGGGACTTTTGCTTGCTCCCCCACGCCAGGCAGCAGTGGGGGGATCCAGGCGCTCCCTGGCCTGCTGCCCGCTCAGTGCTCCCCGTGGAGGCAGGCAGCAGAGAGGTGTTTGCCCAATCCCAAACCCAGTTAGACTCAGATATCAATTAATACCAGCTGCTTTGCTCTGCAGGGTGGACAGGACCTACTAGGAACTGGAAAATCTGTAATCGGGCATTATGCTGGAGAGAACAATTCTGTACTGATAGGGGGATAGCCTGCAAGCTGTAACAGGTCTTTTTCCATCTCTAATTTTTACATATTTAATTTATATAGGGCACTGAAAACTTAAATTGTAGCAAACTTAGGTCACTGTCCACAAGAGAAAGATTTGATCCAGTGACCCAAAGGCGAAAGGCTCTGTATTAAATTATTAATGCCCTACAAACACAGTCCCTCACTGAGGTTTTTATATCAATAACTAAATACCACTAAACTTTACAAACTATGGGGTAACATTTTCAGTCTCCTAATTCTGAGTCATTTCACGAGCAAAGGGAAATTCAAGTTTGTCTTAGAGATAAAAATGGAACTTCTTCAACATTTTGTTGTTAGATATTTAGGAATGCAATTACATTTGGAAGAGGGGAGAAGGAAAGCAGGGTGGATTATGACTCGGTGTGTTTAGGAGTGTCTAAAAGGCATTGCTCTTAGGAGACCACACTAGGCACCACTCCTACACTGCTTTTCCCACCCTCTCCTGTGACTGATTGGGAGGGAAAATTCTTCTCTCCCCCTTACTGGCAATTTACATCTTCTACTCTGTCACCCACTGGAATGTCTCTTGGAATTCCACCCAGGACCCAGAAGTTAAGAGAGTCTTGCTCTTGATACTAGAGAAACTTGTAAGCAAGATAAAAGTATTTCTATACATATTTTTTGAGCACACGCAAAAATGTATATAGGCTAAGAAGATATAATGCTGTTTAATTTCTATTAAATGTAAAAATGTGGAAATAACCAAAAATAAGTTATATAAAATAGCAGTTGGAGGTTAGTATCCATGTCAGAGGTGGTCTTATTGTATTTTTTTTCTTTTTTCCTTTACCTACAAGCCAAACACCACTAAGCCAGAAACCACCAACCAGTACAGACTCACAGTAACAAGATATTAATAGCCCATGGAAAAATCAACATATAATTTTATATTATGGCACTTACTACAGTCCCTGTATTTTTTTTTTTGTTTTTTTTTAGTTCTGACCTAACTGTAACACAAGGAAAAGGCAGTGGAGTGACATGCAAAAATGTGTACCCATTTTAATTTCCAATATATTCAAAATATTGTTGGTAATTTTTCATATTATAGGTTTTTAAAGATTCCCCCACTTCAGTCTTTTATTCCAGAAAGCTAGGAATTTTACATACAAATTTTGTGTGTTGCTTTTTGTTTAAACAAACCTATCATACTTTAATACACAGAAAAGCGTATAATAATCCTGAGAGTATATAAGGAGACTTTGAGATTGTGACACATCTCCTACTTTCTGAGGGGGCTGTCTGTGGGCCTGCTGTCAACACCATTAGTTATATAGGCTCCTCTCACACATGAGCTTTCTTGTTTTTGGTTTTGCATACATAAGCAAATACACAAATGTTTTCATTCGATAGCAGAGGACACACTTGCATTACTTGCACGAACCTTTGAGGAAGTTGCCCACGTACTGACAGGCAAGTAGGCACCTTCAAAATAGGTGCTTAAGCACTTTAGTGGTTTTACTTAAAATTACTTCACAGAAGTTCGTGTACATTGTAATAGCCAATGACCTGAACTGGGTTGAAACATGCCTAATGCCTAACTTGTCCTTCTTCATTTCTACGGGTGCGAAAATGGGTGCCAAAGCCAATTGGACAAGCCTCTTGGGCAGGCTGTCAAGAATCCCTGGAGGAGGAGCGTGGCAAGCAATTGCTGTGAAGGAGATGGGCAAGTAGGAGCTTGTCCAGTTTCCAATTTTGCCTCCAGTGAAAATAAAATCCCCAAAGGCTGGATGAGTTAGCATGCTAGAAACTTGTGAGAGACGCAGTTTACAGGATGATCCTACGATCCTTCAACTCAAAAGAGCCACAAAGAAGAAAAAAAGCACTCAAGACAAAAAAAGAAATAAGAAAGGAAAAAAACCCAGTGAGACATCAGCAAGTATTCCAAATCCTTGTGAGATCCCAAAAGAGCTGCCTGAACTAGGTCCTCCCCCCCCCCTCAGAACCCAATGGAGCCCTAAGCCATCCCAGAAACCGATCCAGAACCATAAAAGATCTAGGACCAACAAGAGAGCTAGAATGTGATCTAGAACCATACAGTGATCTGAAACATGATCTATAATCACAAAGCATCTAGGACCAACAAGAAATCTAGAACACGATCTAGAACCATAGAGCATCTGGAGCCTGATCTAGAACCATAAAGCTATCTAGACCCTGGTCTAGAACCACCTCCCTGCCAAAACCCCAACTCCAGAATTCATACCTGCTCTAACTGCAGCAACACCACCCCCATTTTACAAACAACTGACTGTAAAGGACTAACTGCCTGTCAAAGGCCCTGATAAGGGAAGGCCTTGGGATGTCTCAAACATCTTGGCTGTAAAAAGGCAATAGGCAATAATCCCATTCCTTGCTGATAAGAAGAAGTGAAGAACGCACCAAAGGCTTTACTCCCCTCACTAACCAAGGACAAACTTTTGCTTAACAAGGTCGTCATCCCCAGCTCGAAGGTGCCAACAAGGTGTTTGAGAAACGTGTTGATGTCATGCTTAGGGACATGGTTTAGTGGGTTAGGTGGTGTTGGGCTGACAGTCGGAGTTGATGATCCTTGAAGTCTTTTCCAACCTTAATGATTCTATGCATGCTTCATTGCTCCTGGCCACCTCTTTTACTGTTGTCCCTTGTGTGCAGATTCTATTTGGCATCGGTGACTTGGAATCACTTACTGCTACATTTCCTAATTCTTTTTATATCTCTTAATCTACATACATGGGCCACAGATATTTTTTAATTATATTGATCAATCTCTTGATGTAAAAAATGCCAAATCCAGCAATGATAAAGGAATTATCTCGTTAACAACTTGAAAAGACCTTAATCTGCATTTGACTAGCCCAGTCTCCTTGTAGAGGTATGCAAACAGTTTAGCAAACTTTCAATTAGTGTCTCTCAGCCTCCTCTTGGAAAGACTGAAGCTGGTTCAAAAGTGCAAAGCCCTTCCCTGGTTTCACGAGTGTTAGAACAGCAGAAAAAAACAGCAAGCAAAAGAGAAAGAATACAGACACAGCTCCTCCAAAACCCCTCCTTCTAGCAATAAAAAGTGAGCTTGAAAGGAAGAAGCCACTCAGCAGGCAGGATTTAGAGGATAAGATGTTATACGTATAACACCATTCTCCCAGGCAAGCCAAGAGCTGCACTCAGCATGCAAAGGTAAAGCTTTAGGTCAGAGCAGAAATGTCAGAACTTTCGAAGAATTCTGGATACTCCAAGGGATGCTGTGGAGCCCCAGTTAATGTGAACGCTGACCGGGGTTGAATTGTGGGCTTGCTCCTAGGGCTCCTTGGGTCTTAAGGATTCTTTGTTGCTGTTTGTATTCTGATCCTAAAATGAGATTAGACACTTGGGAAAACACTGTGTTAATCTACTCCACAGTGATTCACACTGGTCACCAGACTGAAGTCCTGCTGGAAAGCTTTAAAACTAGGCAACAATATTGGAAGCAGAGCCAAACCAGCAGTGTTATTTCTAAGGCTGAGGGCTCAATTCCAAAACTACTGTCTCCCCTTCTCAAGCAGCTTAGTGTTCAAAAGAGGTGCATTTAATACTAAAAATTACCACGATTTGGGGGTCAATGAATCTTTTTTTGTTTTTAAGTGATAAACCACAAAGTGCCCCATGACTTGATCTACTTCATGTCACCAGGGAGTTTGTCATCTTCTTTTTTTCCACATAACCAAGTATTTCATTTTACTCTCTCCTTGAAACTTGGAGGATTTGGGTTTCTCCCTCTCCTAAGATAGTTATCGTTGGCCAGTGCATCAAACAACTTCTTCTAGTGAACTCCAGCCACAGAACAAATACACCACCTACCAAACCAAAGGCGCCCTCTTCAAATCACAGTCCCATTTGGCAGCCAGTTCCTCTCATACCATTATACCCAGAGCAAACTATAAATCTTTTGCCTTGGACACTACTTGCTACCTCAAGTGCATAAAACTAGCTATTACAGTGATTTTGGTAAAATGATCAACTGCTAGAAAGAGAGTGTGCTGTAAGTGCAACACATTTCACAGAGAGAGTTTCATATAGGCCCATCTTTTATTTTTCAAAATTCAAGAGCTTCCTTTTAGGAAGCTCAAAGCTGTTTCTTTTTTGTATCTGCTGACGCTTTTTTCTTTGTTTCCTGTCTCTTGTCTTTTTTCTTTTTTGTTTTGGTCTTTTTTTCTTCCTTTCTTTGCCTGTGTGGACTCTTGCATTCCTTGTGAGCTCAGAAACATGATTTAGCATTTGCAGGAACTATCACCGCACATGATTCTATGTAAGGAAGAACCTCATCATTGCTGCCTTAGGTAAAATGTAGATTTGAAAATGCCAGACAAAATTCGTATTGCGATCAAAATTTCACTGCATTGTCACAGAACTTAGTTTAACACTGAATGGTTTTGTCTTCAGATTAGCTTAAAAGGAATTCTTGATGCTATTGAAGGTGTGGGGAAGCAATAACTCCTCCTAACAACACCTCACTATAAACTGCCTGAAGAGCTATGCATGGAAGGGTACTTTTTTTTTTTTCTCCTTATTGAAAATAAGACTTTATTCTACTCCACTGGTACATGCTCAGTTTAAAACATGTTTTGAACAGCACTGCTCCATACCATGCATTGGCATTGAGAGTTTCATATAGTCTGTAACAGGATAGATTATTCTAATCCAAATTCCAGTCTAGTACAGAAGCAAAAGTTTCAGCAAGGCACTTAAAATGATAATCCAAAACCGGTGACTTTGGATAACGTGGACAGAGCTTTCACAGCAGTTGTCAAAAGGCACACGTTCGTCCCAGGTAGATGTAAAGGCAGCTTCACCCAGAGGCTGTATTTGGCTTCATGTTACCTCAGTCACCACTTGCAGTGCTCCAAAATGCTTGCTTCTGCTGCCGTGGCAAAATGTGGGAGTGAGAGGGGAGAGGACTTTGAAGCATTTGTTTATAAATACTTTATCTCCATCTCTAGTGCTGTGCAAAGCTGCATATGTTACTTTCCACTTTCTGAATTTTGTTGGCATCCATTTGATTGCTCAAACACTTAGTACTTTGGGGTGGTTTTGCTGCCTTTCAAGTTACTTGGGGAAAGATACCTTTTTTTTTTTTTTTTTTTCCCCCCTGGTGCCATCTCAGATCCAGCTAACAAGAAGTCCTTTGCTACAGGGTGAGAGTGAAACATCATTAAATCATAATTTCTTTTCCACAAGCATAGCAGGTATAATCAAGTTGCTTTCCTCCTAAGGCTCCCAGCCCTGAGAAAGGGAAGAAGCCAGCCCCAAATGACTGCATTTCTTGGGTCACTATAACTTAAAGTCCTCTTGTCAGAAGAGAACAAATCATAGAATCATTAAGGTTGGAAAAAGACCTCAAGGATCATCGAGTCCAACCATCAACCCAACACCACCTAACCCACTAAACCATGTCCCTAAGCACCACATCTACACGTTTCTTGAACACCTCCAGGGATGGTGACTCCACCACTTCCCTGGGCAGCCTGTTCCAATGCCTGATCACTCTTTCAGTGAAGAAATTTTTTCTAATATCTAGCCTAAACTACCCCTGGTGCAACTTGAAGCTGTTACTTGTTACTTTAGAGAAGAGGCCAGCACCCACCTCACTACAACCTCCTTTCAGGTAGTTGTAGAGAGTGATAAGGTCCCCTCTCAGCCTCCTCTTCTCTAGACTAAACAGCCCCAGCTCCCTCAGCCGCTCCTCGTAAGACCTGTGCTCCAGACCCTTCACCAGCTTCGTTGCCCTTCTCTGGACCTGCTCCAGCACCTCAATGTCCTTCTTGTGGTGAGGGGCCCAAAACTGAACACAGTATTCAAGGTGCAGCCACACCAGTGCCGAGTACCAGGGGCACAATCCCTGCCCTAGTCCTGCTGGCCACACTATTGCTGATGCAGGCCAGGATGCCGTTGGCCTTCTTGTTCTTTTTTTTAACTTGCTTTCCCTTCCAAAGCAATGCAAAAGCTCACACTGTGCTTCTAAATCAGACTGAGTAGGGAACTTGTCCCTATACTGTTACCATATGCATCAACAGGATATTCTTACTGAAGCAAGTTCCAGATTCAGGTCTGAAGATAAGCTGCTTGTTTGTCTTGCCTGCTTTTGTATACTCTAGCTAACCTTCCTGGAACTCATGCTCAGCCATGAATAGAGTGGAGAGCTTTTCCCTTCCTAAGCAGTCTCTGGAGGGAGGGTCAAGTGAGTTTACTGACAAATTTAAGAAACTGTAGGAAATTGTTGAAAAAAGAAGCAATTCGCATAAATGTCCTGTCTAAATTAAATATAAGAGCACCAGATTTACAGAGGAAATCAAAGTCTGAAAAAGTAATTACACTTGCTTAGATTAAATACAAGACAGCATTTTAATAAACAAGCAAAACCTCTGGCTAACGTTATTTCTTAGCCTTTCTCCTATTTTATGTTTAAAATTATATGTCTTTTCTCCTCAGATCCATAATACCCAATAAATTAACCTGTCCAAATAACACATGCACAGGATAAAGCTATACCTTTGATTTTGATTACATTGCTTATAGTTGCAATTTAGGTAGCCTTGATTCCAGCCACTGTTGTTCCTGAGGACTTGGGGACCCTTAAAGTGCTGAGAAAATCTCATTTCTTAACATGGATCTAGTTAGACTGTTGGTTGCAAACAGATGAACATATCTCTCTTTGTTGACAAATGACTTAGAAATATAGTTTTATAAGTACAGTGCTGCGTCTATGGTGCACCAGCGCTCTTTTATAGAGACTATGGACTTACACTGCTGTGACCTGGAAGAATTTAGTTGTGAATGGAATAGATTTTATCGGTAAACACTATTCCCAAACATTCAACAGAACTGCAGGAAACGTCACATTAACTGAGCTGTCACACAGATACAGCAAAGCTGACACTATGAAGGCAGTGTAATTTCTTGTAGTCCTACACATCAGCAACCGAGCTTGTATCTCCTATGACAAACTTGGTAGAACAAAAATAGCAGCAGAAATCAGCAGAAATACCTTTCTCACTAATATAGTGCTAGGTAGACACTATATGGACTTCATTTTATGTGACTGTAAAGATTTACTACATTTTAGTAGCAGCTCTTTGCATTAAAACAGAATAAATAATGCTAAAATAATGGGTTGCAATAGGATGTGAAATGTAAACAGAGCAGAACAACTTGTCAAGGCAACAAGTCTCACCCTCCCTGCTTGCAGCTTCCCTTTGACAGAAGTATGGAAGCACTTGGCTAACATGATAGAGAATTGGGTTTTACCCAGCCCATATTGCCACAGTTGTGGGGGATCAGGATTAAAACAGGTGCAAAACAAAGATTTTTAAATTTAGATTACTAAACCAAAAAGTAATTCTTAATTTTGCTTTGCCTATGGGTAGTACATTGTCACACTAACAGATGACAGGCAGGTTTTAAAGACGTGTTTTAGTATGGCCATCTAAAATACTCTTTAAATGAAGTATATCACACAAAGTATGTATTACAGTTATAGCACATATAGAGCAAATGTGTTATAAATCACTGAGATGAATCTCAATAAAGCAAGATGCTTGTTGACACAGGCAAAAATAAAAGTGTATCGGAAGGTGCTATTTTTCCACTTCCATATCCTTATGCCCTTGTGCATGCCATTTAGTACCAAAAATATAACTTTGGAGGAGCTGTTTTTCAAGTAATCTGGAGCTTTTGGATTTCTGAAAACCAGGCTTTTAGAAATGTGGGATTCTTTCCACACATCCTTCTGGAAAGTTCATTGCTCCTAATTTAAAAACCACAGCAGCAGCAGCCTTGTGGATATGCATGACAGCCCTTCTGTGTCTTTCTCCTCCTCCTCATCGTTTGTCGTTTTTGGACTTGAACAGTGCAGCCTGCTCTTGCCTGACTCCTCAGTGTGATATTTTTCCCTATGCCCAGTCTTTCCAGAATCACACTACAGAAGCCAACACAGTATCCCATTTTGGAGGGGGGAGGCAGGGGGTGAGGGGAGTGTTCTCCACAAACTCCAGCCTATTAAGTGTTTCTTGGAGTTCTCTGGTTTCTTTTAAGTAGAGCTGTCATCGACACTTGCTAAGTTACAACACCCTAAAGACTCGCATAGTGAGTTATAAGGCACATTTTCTATAAATCATGCAAAGACACGCGTACTGCTTGCAATGCTTGTGCACACCTTCGTGCACGCACCTAAATACCTATGTGTATATAGACAAAATACAAAATTCATCAAAATGTATAGTGGTGAGGGCAATTCCTGTACAATGTTCTTTTCAAAGTTCTTTAGTTCAGAACCATGTAAATATATGAACTGGGATATGGAAAGATAGGAGCATATGCCCACACCTGTTAAGTAAGTGGGAAGTAGTGTCATCTAGTGGTTAGCTCAAAGCTAAATGGGGCAGGGGCTGTAATTCAGTATTTAGTAACAACATTTTTCATTCTTGCATTGCTGTACTGTGCAACTTAGAGAAAATAATATAAATTTTATTTCTTTGTATCTCATTGATTTAGCTAGGAAACAGGGGAAGTAAAGCCAGTTGGAGAACCAGGAGCTGAAATATCAGAAATACGTAAACTCTGCTCAGATGGACACTTTTCCTGTTTTGCATCCCATCCAATGTTTCCCTCTGATGGTGCAGACCTCTTGAAAGCATACTCATAGACCTTTTGCCCACCCTCTTCCATACCGTGTAGCTTGAAAACTACTGTGGCAGGACACTGTCACACTACCACATAAAGAGATAGATTAATTTACTGTTGAAACTTATAGTAACTGAAGTACATTACTTTCCAAAAATGTAAGAATAGACAAGTCTTTCTATGTGTAGTAATTCTTTATAAGATGCAACTAATTTGATTAAAAGCCAGTTCTTATTCTTTCCTCTTCTGACAACATTATAGTTAGAAATTATATCCTCATATAGCCTAAAGTACTTTTTAGTATCACTTCTGGATGCAGGAAAACATAGACTTGAGCACTTGCTTACATGTGAAGGAAGGGGTAGTGTTAAGAACATACTTAAAGATAAGTGTGATTAATTTCTCTATAGATTTGGGGCTTATAATATGAATGAAATATTGTAATCTGTCTATCAGCTCTTAAATTTTTGTCAAAAGAATTAAAGCTGCAATTTGCAGACATTTCTTATATAAAAATAACTGTAGGGTGTTAACGTAAAAAGTAACTTATACCTGGATGCAATATTATTGGTGCAATTATTTGCTATGGAATTGTTAATTAGTTTCACTCATTACAGTTTCATTAATTAAATATAAAGAAACTAAAATCTACTGAAACTGTTGAATGAAGGGCTAACCATATTAGAATGGAGCAGTTATAAACAGGACTTTTCCAGCTGCTCTTCCTAACAGGCAACTCTAAAATAACAGTGATGCATGTCTTAAGTTTCTGCTAACAAAGCTGATTTCTGACCAGAAGGCTAGAGTATTCTTTTTCATCTATTAAGCCCCAAAAGTGACAGTTCTTCTTCATATCCCTAATATTTCCTTTTCAGCTCACCAAGGCCAAAATGTCATCTTTTCTTGTAAAACAAAAAATCAAAGCCAAATGGTTAAAATGCAAAGTTTTGGTTAAACAAACAGTCAGTATTTCAGTGGGTTTATCTGCAGCCTGCAGAGCAACTAAACAAAGCCAAGATATTGTCCATCTCTTTGACAGACAAAGAGCCTCAGAGGTCCAGAATGACATGCCCGGGGCTGGCACGTGATTAGAGTAATTAAATTAAATAGCAGGAAACATGTTTTCCATATGCCATTGCCTGGCCACACACAAACTGTAACAGTAAATCTTTTATATTACATTGGTTCAGGGAAATGTATAACCATTTTAAAAATGCAAGATGCCCACAAAAATAAAGTTAAAGGGAATATAGTAGCACACTCACCAGACTCCCTAGCTTCGGTCATTGGCCTGAAATGCCAAATGAGTTCATTCCTTATTTATTTAATTTCAAAGGTGCAGCTCAAAATGCCCTGAGCACGTGAACATTCAGGAAGCATTACTGGCTTTGCACTGGACAGTAGTGTTGATGCTCCAATTCAGACAAAAAAAAAAAATCCCCCCAGTAAAGTTAAGAGAAATATCTTGGGTGTCTTACAAACTGAGACCCTAACATATTTCTATCAGTCTGTTGCAAAAGTTGGGCCATCCAAACGTGTATTAAAAAGGAGTTTTTGTTTCCGTTCTGTTTTCCACAGCAATATGAACTCTAATTTCTTTGTTTTCATGGCCAGCTGTTAGAAAATACAGTATGTTTATCCATGCCATAATACAGTCAGAAGAATTGCTAGTCAGTGGGATCATCTGTCATACTTGAATTTACTTGTCACTGCAGTATTAAGATCAACTAGAACACTTCCTAACCTTTTTCCAACTCATCTTTCAGTGGCTGATGATACCAAATTAAATCACTGGTATTTCTGTTTTGTTCTGGTTTTGCACAATAGGGAAAAGGCTGCAAATCAGTTTGTAAGGTGCTATTAATCAGTGAGGTCACTGGTTTAAATGTTCAGTCCTTGAGATTTTTAGGAGATGACATACAAGAACATTTCCTATAAATTATAAATTCTGAAGACTGCAAAGTGCTCTTAACATGAAGAGAATTAAGAACTTGGGGAAAACCATCTCAGCACATGAAAACCTGTCCTTGAAAGTAACTTGAAATATATACTGGATAATTTTGTAAGCATCTTAGATATTTCATCTTCACTTTATCTGCCTCCTTGATCCAGAATGCTCATATAAGGAACAACAGAAACTTCAGTTCTTCAGATTTCAGGTCCACTGCTGAACTACAATATTAGGTTTAATAAATGATAGGAATTCAATGAAATCAAAATACAAGCTTCCAGCTGGAAAAAGAAATGCCAATTTATCTTTAAAAAGTCGCGTAATAAGGATGATAGAACACTGATACTCTTGGCTCAATCTTTAGCAGTTACAGTATTTCTCAAACTACTGAAGTGAGATTCAAGATGTAGTCAGTATGGAGAATTAGGAATTGGGACTTCTTTCTTTTTCTCCTTCGAATGCTTTCTTTACTAACTAAACTCCATTATTTGATCAGAAAAACTTGTGTTTAACAGGGAATCTAAAATAATTAAAGGAGACAATGACAGGAAAGGGAAAACCAACGACTCATGCTGGTAGTAGCTGGAAGAGCTTTTTTTTTTTTTTTTTAACAATATTTCTTTAACTGTTTGAATTCCCTGAAAGAATCAGTGCATTTCAACTTAAATTGTTTAGCCTGAGCTTTCTACAAAATGGGTAAAATGATCAGTTAGAAGGCAAAGCAGTTGATCCCCTGTTACCATCTTGTCTTCTGGGAACAAAGACAACAGTGAAAGCTCTTTGCAGCAGGTAGAAATCTGGCGCCTCTGGCTGAAGTGACTCTGTCATCCTCAGGAGGGGCCGGAGTTGCTCTCCAAGCCAAGGAGGGCTCTCAAGCCTAACTGCAAGGTGTGCTGTAAGACATTTTAAGGCTCCTGCTTCACCTCCTCTGCCTCCCCTCACCGATCTGTCCCACAGCAGTGCCGGAGGGAGGAGAAGGCCTCTCCGCCCGCTCTCCCTGCTCCCCGCTGGCCTTGGCGGGGGGTGGCCCAGCATGTGTGTGAAGCGGTGGTAACTATGGGCTTGTGGCCCTTCCCAACAGGATCTCTTGTGCTTTCTGATCGTCAGAAAAGGGGCAAATCTGGAGAGCTTGGCAGAGGCCCTGGTACACCAGGGGACACCCGCAGGATGGCCAGGGGTGGGAGAAGGGGCTGGGGAAGCTTCTGGTGAGGAGTTATTCACTGAAGGGGAGAAACACCGGGGTAGCTTTGAGCATAACTGTTCTGATTTTGCGAAACACATTCTTGTTCTGGAAAGCAGCTCTGCCTTCCACCTTTTGGTGCTTATCCAGCATTACCCATTTTAGGGACACAAGCTACACGCCGTGAGGAGCCTCCGTCCCTGTGAACCACCACAGCTGCTTCAGAGGCACAGAGGAGATCTAGCCTATAGACAGAACTTGGTAGCATTTCTTTGCTCTTATAATGCTGTTGTGTACTTAAACCTATGAAAGCATGTGAAATTCAGTCCAGTGGCTTCTGACAATGTTAAAGGAAGTAATTCAGTTTTGCCCTCAATGATACCCCTGGTGAATTACTCAAACCAAAGGACTTGGACAGTTTTGTTTTACCTGTCCTGGTTCCTATTCCTTGTTCCAAAGACCTGCTAAAGCCCTGAGGACCTCCTCCAGCACAGCACTTCTCAGAAGCTGCACAACACAGGGATGGAGTACAGCAGCAGCAGTGACCTTGAACAACAAGCCGTAGATGTTCACTGCTGATGCAACAGCACTGTAATAGCGATCTGTGGAGAAGGCAACAGCTGAGGAATGGGTCTGGTTTTTGGGAGGGGTCAAATTGTGAGACAGTGTCTTCCGCCTTCTTATTTTGCACAGGTTATCTCAGCTGTGTAGTCAGCTGCAGGGCTTGAATCTCCTGGTTTTGTTAGGCTCAAGCTTAGTTCAGTGGTTGAACTTTCTAATGCAGAAGAGCAAAATATGTACCTATTGGACCTTTTTGACATGTTACTGTTGCATTTACAGGGTTCTGCAGTTTGAATGCAGCTAACCTCAGTGGGATTGTTTTCCTCCTTTTTGACTTGCCAAATCCTCCTCCCCTTCTAAACTCCTCACCTGAAGTTTTTTTTTTTTTTTCTTTTTTCTTTTCAATGCTTAGAATCCATATTAAAGCAAAAGAAAGAAAAAACTAGGAAATACCAGCACCACAGGAATAACTTGCTATGCATCAAACATTAAGTGCCCTGTCTTGTGACTAATTACTAGCTGAGGGAATCAATGCAGAAGGCAGGTAAACACAGTAGAGCTGATCCTGGTAAGAGGATGTGAAGGGCTTCCAAAAACTTTTATTCTCTAATGTACATAATCCACTTTGAGTACCTGTCAATAAGTTAATATTCAACCTTTTGTAATGACAATAAATGTGCAGGTGGCCATGACAATACAAAAGCGAAATAAACACTGACTTCTCTCTGTCACTGACCAGCTAAGTTCTCAGTATCCTTTAAGGCTTAAATGATCCACTTAGTCATGGCCTCTACAACTGGGTACTGAAACCCCACTACATGAAGGAAACTGCAGTATGAAACTGTCTCTCTGTGGTCACCACCTGCAGTTCACCTTTACGACAGCAGCTTCACAAGTGTGTTCCTGTGGCTACGGCAGCTTACCAGAGTGAACCCACTGCCTCTTCTCTGACTGAATGTGCTTCATGCCAACTGATTTCACAGCCTGAAAGCATCTTGGTGGTCAATGGCTGTGGGAACCTCTTGCCAATGAAACAGTGAAAGGCTTGAGAGTGCAGCTACTGGGTCGCTCCCAGAGCTGAACCCAGATGGAGCTGGGAATGAACATGGGCTTCAGCGTGCCAGCTGCAAAACTCCCCTTGGTCAGCTCATGCCTGATGTAGCTTCTTACAGATTCAAGTTACATATTCTTGCACAAAAGCAGAGCTCGAAAATGAAACTGAGTTAATATACTTTGAGTCTTTTTCTTTCATGAAAACTGAAGGGAAAGGGCCAGAGAGATGAAATAAAGAATTACTTCTTTTACAGGAGGGTCCAGGTTACTATAATAATGGACATATCATAGTACCTAACTTGAAAGCAGTCAATTGAAATCAAGGCTCCTAGAGAGGACTTGGGAAAATGAGCAGCCTGCTTGGTTAGTGCATTATCCATCGACACTGAGACGTAACGGCTCCCATGCTCATTTTCAGTCTCTTGCACTAGGAATGAATCTTGCTTCTGCCCTGTTTTTCTTGCTGCCTCTGTTTGTGTTGTCAGAGCCTGCCTGAGAAGGGATGGAGATCGTTACGAAAATACCCTCTCACACAGCACAAAGGGTAATACTGCAGATATTTTAACTGAAATCATTATCATCCTTAGTGAGGCTTAATTACCTGTAGAAATGGCCAAACGGGAGCTATCCAAGTGAAGTGGCCCAGGGCTGAGCCTGTGGTGATGGCACCTGTATTGAGGGCTGCCATTTTTATTTTTCTGTCAGAAACACTAACAGAGAAGCTTTGAAGCTCTCTGTACAAAGTCAGTAGCTTCAGAAAACTAAAATCTACACAGAAACTAATGGGAAACTATGACAAAAGACATGTACAAATGTAGGTAAATGGTGAGAACCAGAAAGTTCTACAAAAGAAGGAAGATGTCAAGGGATGTGCTGTTGGGCTTGGGAGCCTTTGATGCCCTAAAGCAAGGTGTCAAAATGGATCAAAACGGGTGAGAAATGAGGGAAACCTGGTCACAACCTGTCCCCACATGCAGTCAGGTAGCTGAGTGACGGAGCCATGCCAAATGATGTGTAGGAACACTTCAATTTGTATTTTCACTAGAGGAAGATCTAGGAGAGCAAGCCTCAGAAGCAGTTGGTCTTGGTAGCTATCCCTCTGGGCACAGTGAGAGAGTACATCCCAAATTCTGTCCTGGGCCCCTTCTGGGTCTGTTCAATAACAGAGATCCACTTTAAAAATCTGCAAGCTGTCACCTAAAAACTATCATGGTGCCCTTCTTGATGGGAGAAAAAGGAAAAGACTAAGGAACGGGCTGGAGACTGAATCCACCATGCTTCACAAGCTGCTTTTAAGAGAACCTGAGAAAAGCCTTCTTAAGCCCTTGCCATCACTGCGTTGCTGCAATCTCATAGCTGTAATTTTGACAAGACCCTTTGCTGAGGAAATACAGGCAGTATGAACAGAAAGACCTCCTTGGTCTCCTGGGGATCCAAAGGTCACAGGCCAGAACATGAGAGGAGACAGATTATGCACTGCTTTCTGCATTAGAGCACCTGTGTCTCAGAGGCATTCAGCCTGAGCTGTTCTTGCAGGACATTAAACAACAGAGCTTTATGAAGATTTAGCCAGCAGTATACTGGGGCGTGTATTTACTCAGTCTCTTACTTTAAGGTAAGGAAAAAACCAAAAACTTGTGTGTGTGCACATATGTGTGCCTGACAGAGAGAGAGACATTCAGAGGTCAAACCAAAACCTTTCCAAAATGAAGCATTTGAAGAAGCAGATTTCCAAGAACACATAATCTTCATTAATGACAATAATAATAAAACCCCATGCTGTTTGATACAGAAAGTGATAAATTGCCCAATGATATGAAAGTAATATCATCTGAGTGTCAAAATGTGAAGTGATAATTGCTGGAAGCTGGACTGACAGACTTTTGATTCATGCTAGTTAGGCACCCCTGATTAGGCAATTTTGCCTAGTGTTCCCCAGCAGTCTCCTTACACATAGCTTTTTCTAACAAAAGGGAGAAGTAACAGAAGTATCAAGGTGCTGCATCTAAGTATCTGGAGGAGGAAAGGAAGCATAAAAAAATTGGATCAAAAAAGAAAAGCACTCTCAGCATTATTCTCTGCAGGTATTAGTGAAATTAAATAATTTTGCTGTTTTGTAATACCATATGTTGGTCAGACAATTCAGGTCTTGATTTAATTTTGTGATAAAATAAGTCATTGCCTTCTGCAACTGAAAGTTTGCAATAGGAGAGACAAACAAAAATAACAATCTTGGTGATTATTAAGAAAGTAGATTTGATACCTTCTGAAAAAATGAATCAATTTCAAATCCAACTGGGATAGAAAAATTACTCGAAAATAGTCTTGTTATTCTCTGCCTTTCACATAAAAGTGGCATAAAAAAAAAGAATTATTCTTCCTGTAGCATTTGATAAAAAAATACATTTTTAAAGAGCACAATTAAAAACTTGATACAGATGGACAGGACAATAAGAGTACACATGACAGAAATCTGGCCAAGAATTCAGATAGGGCTTCCCCTCATGCAGATGAATGAAAAATTTTCACAAAATAAATCCGATTACACTGTGCTCTTCCCTCTGGCTCCATCCAGACAGTCTATGGCTCAAGTTTGATCCCAAAAATCAGAGTGTCAGCTCTGTTTATGCAGGGGTTGTACTGGGACTGTGCACTCACAGACTTGAAGAAGGCAGAAAGGTATAAGGTTACTGCCTCTCGTACTGGCTGCACAGTTAAAGGAGACAACTAAGGTAACCTATAAATAAAAAAGAGGTGAATTGAGCTAGTAGACACAATACTGCAGGTACAACCTCATTTAGGGAGGCAGGGAGGGAGAAGAGGTGGTCGAAGGTTTATTTGTGTCCTGGGTTAAGCTGAGACAGAGTTAAATTTCTTCATAATAGCTAGCAAGAGGCTGTGTTTTGGATTTGTGCTCAGAAGAAAGCTGATTAAAAGTGATGTTTAGGCGGCTGCCAAGGTCTTTCAGCTTCTCTGGCTGTCTGCAAACAGGAGAAGCTGGGAGGGAGCACAGCCCCAGTTACTAGCCCAGGATTTGATCTTAGGTTTGGGATTGAGACCCAAAGTGGCCAATAATCTATTCCATAACATACACGTCATGCCCAGTATATAGGTGAGGACCCTCTGGAAGATCGTCCCTTTTTGGTTCTGGATCTCTTTGGCTCTGGGTCATCTCGCTCCAGGTGGTCGCTCTCCCAAGGCCTTTTCCCCCCACCCCCGTCAGCTCTTGGTCTGGGACGCGCGGACTGTTCTGTGAGTGCGGTTTCGGGACTCTCCCTGCTCTGGGATCGTTAGTCGGGAACAGGCTGAGCCTTGGTTATCGGGGGATGGGGGCGGGGGGAGGAGCCGTATCACTGTGTATCACTCATTTGTATATTTGTATATAGTATTATTTCAATATTATTGTAGTTTAGTTATTAAATTGTTCTAATCTCAACCCGCGAGTCCTTTTGTCCCTTTACCGCTTTAAGTCTCTCCCCTATTGTCCCGGCGGGGGAAGGGGACGGGACTGGGTGAGTGGGTGTGTGGTTTAGCCCCCAGCCAAGGGCAAACCCATCACAATTTGGAAGTGTGACACTGTTCAAAACTTACATTTCCATCTCTCCTGCCCTTCACAGCACTCTCAAGGCCAAAAATGTTGTAACGTGCCTTGGAAGGACCAAGTGTGCAGACAAGTACTTTTAATAGTTTAAATATCCTCCAATCAACCTGCCTATATTTCAAGGTTCTGTACTGTTGAGAGTAAATACAGTTACTTCAAGGCACCTATGGAAATGTGAAGTAAAACAAATACCACAAAGGCTCCACAGCCATATTAAAAATATCTCACTTAATCAGTTAATTAAAACATCGAATCACTAACCGGTTGATCACTAAGTATCCGGTCTGTTAAAACAACTCTAGTGACCAAGGCCCCCATGTACTCATCACAGAGAATTGGATGTTGCCAAAGAATGACTTCAAGTTACTAAGCTAGCACCCTTTTAACTCCCAGCTGCTGATGAAGCAACCCTTGGGGGTCTCCAACAGTTGTGGGTACTCACAGATAGCCAGGGAAGTTATCTTGTATGGGCTAGATGAGTTATGGGGCCAGAAGCAAAATAAGCGAAAGGAGTGTGACAGTTGAGCTCAGCAAACGGGGACTAGAAACCAGGACATGCCTAAGGGATGCCTCTTCCCAGTCCCGTTTGTGGGCATGAGTGAGTGAGAATGGCTGAGAAACCCAGACTTTCCACTAGCTATGGAGTTTGAGCTAATTGTAATTTTTACCTTTAAATCTAATTCCAAAGTAGGCTGAGTTAAAAGAGAAAAGAACAAATGCAAAGCACAAGGTCTACCAAATGCAAAGAACAGTGTCTACCAAATACCATGGTAAAATTCCACAAAAATCACTGGGATTGCACTACAGCGATAGATAATTTTATCCAGGATGCTCTTCTGTTTGCCTGAACAGTAATTTAGTATACTAAATGTTCTAAACTTGTATTCTTCCACTGAGAAATTAAGTACAGAAGCCCTGCTACCACCCAGATGATGGGAACTGCATAAGGAAATCAGAAACTAAACAAATAAATGAAAAGCAAACAAACATCTCTTAAGTGGATAAGTAGGACATGCTGCTAGTGGGACAGAATACAATGAGGAAATTAACTTGGCTTAGCTAATTTTGGCTGCAAATTGTCAAGTGTTCATAAGGGGGAGAAATAAGTAAACATTTTTAGATTGGTGCTTGGGACTAATATTTATAGATTTTTTTACCACAGAATGCCAGTGAAGATAAAAACAGGGTATAGTTGGCTTAAGTAACATGGAGTAAGTCTTAGTGATCTTGATGATAATGAAGATGGAATTAAGATAGTGCACAAATGGACTGCTGAATAGAAAGGATGAGTGGTGGTAATTTCTGGAGTGCTCCTGCTTTGCTGAGGCATTCAGCTTTTAATCCTATTTTGTTAATGCCAGAAAGTGAAAAAAGGACTAATGTTACAATATCTACATTCCAGCAATGTGTGTCTGTCTTGAGTATATAAATGTTACGAAGCATTTTCACTCATTTAGTAGTAACTACTTCTAAATTCCAGCTATACTGGCTTTATTTTTTGGACAAGAGGACAGAAGAAGAATCTATTGTTCCAAAAAAAAAAAAAAAAAAAAAGAAGCTGCACATCATTCCTGGAAAAGGAATTGTGAATTGTATTAAATTATGATTGTTTTCTTCATTATAGGTGCTTTGATGCACAATAAACAAATAATTCAGAAAAAAATCTAGGTGTAACCTCCAAAACAGAAGTGTTGTAAAATGAAAACATGTATGGCTGTTCTTCAAATTCCAGCATGAGTATTTAAACAAAAGGCATCTCAATAAAATCCCTGTTGAAAGCATGATTTACTTAGAGGCACAAAATTCTAAATACATAATAATCAACATGGCAAGCAGTATAATGTTATACTGTTAATGCTGTTTAAATTTCCTAACCTAAAACTTGTCAGTTTATACAATATTTTTTGGGCATGACTGATGAAACATTTCTTTGCTGTTATATCACTGAAAAATAGTTAAATTTGATTTATGGAAATACTTGGTCTTAAATTTAAAGTTAGAATTACACCAGAATCAAAGCTGTTAAGAGCCCTTGTAATTTAAATGAACAGGTGGAAGAGCTAGAATGCAACAATTATCTGAACTCTCTTGGTAGTAATAATTCAGGTACTATACCAACAGAGATAGGTTTGCAGTACAAACTATTTCTCTCTGCTGCTCTGAAGCAAAGTTTAGTAGATATTACAAAACAGTAAAGCATTTAACATCTTCAGAGAAGTGCTAAGGTGTTTCTAAAGTAGGACATCACTGTCTTACACAATTACTTGAAAGTCTGCAAAGTTTGTGGATTCCCTCCTCCCCAGCATATTTACAGGTGGACTCTAGTTGTGCAAAGGTCCTGAGGAACATCAAAGAGGTCAGTATAAGCTCTGTTTCAGACCAACACCTTTTGGGTTCTAGGCAGATTTTAGAAATTTCATGTAAATTATTTCAGTTCATATGAACTTTGGATAACTACGAGCCAAGAAACTGGGATTCACTTTTACCTTTCCTATATGGTACGACATATGAGCACACGTTCAAGACAGACGCCATGATGGGAAAATGAGCATGCATCAATACTATTTCCACATTCACTAAAACTTATAATGGCTGATGTAGGATAAAACAAGAGACTAAAAAAAGACTTTGTGTAATCATTGTAAGAATCATGTAATAAAAACCTTGCTCCAGAAAGCTTGAATTAGTTCAACAATGTGTAGCGAACATATTTGGTTATACAAAGCAAAAGCGCAACTGAGTTATCAACTTTACACAAAGTCAGATATCTGAAAGGGGATCTTTTAAAAAAAAACTTTATTTGAGAAAGGAAGAGACTTGTATCAGAAGGCAAAAAAAGGAAACATACAAACAGAATATATTTACAACACAAAACAAGAGATCACCTCTAAGGGTGTAAATTATAATAAATACAGTAGATTTAAAATGTAAGAGACAATTATCAATTAGAAATGTGGTTGTTTAAACCCGGTTTTCCTTTTCACTGGTTCCAGGTAGTTTAATTTTATCCAAATTTGAAAGATTCTGAAATTGAAATCCACTAAATTATTGGGGTTTCTCACCTGACTGACATTACAAAAATATCTTTTTTCCTTTGTGAATACATGTTTTTGAAGTGACATTGTACAAAAGTCTTCTCATCTGCAGGTTTCTCCCCAAATAAAATGTATTTTAAAAGATGCACTATCCCTTTTTGATGAGGCTGAAATTAGGTTTGAAAGAAAATTAAAATTAAACAGAATGGGGTAATTTCATTTTTATATGCTTCACTTTTTGAATGTGAATGCAATTTTTTCATCCAAAGTGGAGAAAGATTTCTGTACAAATATGAAGTACACATACAAATCATCTGTATTTTATCAAGTAATAAATCTTTCTTATCTAAGATGATCTTTATGTTTCAGGGGACCTTTCATTTTATAGAAACTATTTAGTCATCTGTTTGGAGACCTTTTAGGAAAAAGGATAATGTATCTTTAGAAGTTGCATCGTTTTATAAGAGATTTACTAGTATTAGAGCATAATGTAAACACATGCTAATAACATATTTTATAACAATTTCTACATTTGGCAAAACCAGCTATCTCTTTTGAAACAGGATACTGCACTTTAAAATACCTCAGCTTTAGAAATACAAATATTTTTAATAGAAAAAAAACCTGACACAGATTCCAGGTCAGTTTGGGATTATCCATATTAAAGGGATCTTAATACAATGAATCTTTAACTAGCTTAACAAAAGTAAACCTATAAAACAAGGTAAACATATCAAAAGGGAATATGAAGGAAATGTTTCACTGGAAAGCTTCCTTAACAATTTCCCTACTCACTTTGTTATTTTCTTTGACAATAAATCAATTCATAGAGTGCCTTTAAAAACAGAGGGAGCGCTGCCCCGTCCCCCCCACCCCACATTCCTCAGCACATGAATCACTTGGGCTTCCTGTTTCCATAAGGCATTTCCTGTCCCCTCTCCCAAAATCACTTTTCTGCAGGAGAACAGCAGGGACCTGACAAAGTATTGACTTAAATAAACAGGGCCTTCCACTGCATCCAGCCTTGCCCTGCCTGATCTTACAGCAACGGAAAGGGACGCCAGCTCGCTGGCTGCACAAACGCACTGCTCTTTCCAGCTTTGGTGAAATGCTTGCTGAGTTTTCCTTTCACTAAGTTGGCATTTTATGCACAGTTGTTATTTTAGTATTTCTCCATGAGACTTAGCAGTAAAGGTTATGTGATATTGTATGATTAGTCTTTATTTTAAAAAAATAAACAAGTGATTGGATATCAGATGATAATGATAACAGTTCTGTGCTTTTCCTGCAATATCCTAATAACTGTTTGGAACCTAATGCTGCATTTTGCTTCTTACCATTACTTGCATCTGCTTCATTTAAGGACATCTCTGCAGAGAGCATCATCAAATACGACAGAATGAAAAATTAACTAAGCAGTGCAAAAAAGAAAACAATGCAACTTTTAAACAGTGCCTTGCCTTGCCTCTTTACATCCACCTGATATTCCTCTCTAAATTATAATTTATACACCAGCCTGGGACCACTGATATAGCAGTCAGTACCTTCCACTGGGGAAAAAATACCCTAACATTAACAGTGTTCAAGACTACAGTATGATACAGTATATACAGATAGCTGAAAGCAAAAGTCAGAGGATTCAAAAATCAGAGAATGTTTCATCAATCAGGTCTGGAAACTAATTCCAGCAATTGCTGATCTCAACAAGCTAGGTGATATGAGTTCTCTTTCACTAGAAGTAAGTGATGTAATGTAATCCTGCGCTAATACTAAGTCTATCAGCTATTGCGCAAAGACTTATGTAGAATAATTGACTGCAACAAGAATTTTCTCAATTAGTGGCCATAAGGATGAGCTTCACTATGTTTTCAAGTGTGCATACAGCATTCTGCCTTTGTTAGATTCTTTGAACAGTAAATCAGGATTTGCTAGATCAGTGAATCAAAACACAATTGCTTATCAAAGCCTAGAAAATGCATGTGATGTTCAGATAATAACCTTAATTACAAATCCTGGAGCTAAATCTTTGCCTATTACCTGTTGCATAAAAGCAGCTTGCTCCCCAGATTCCATTTGCTGGGTTTGAACATCCTCATCACTGTCCGGTGGCTCCTCTTTGACTTTCACAGCCCCCACCTGCTGTCCTATTCTGTCATCCACGCCAGCACTGCTGCTCTCAGCCCTAACGCTGGCACCGCTGGTGGGAGCTCGCTCTTCCTGCATTGAGTGATCTCCATGAAGCTCTTCTTCAGCTTCCTCCAGGTGACTGCCAGTGCTGCCAGGCTGCTTGAGCTGCTCAATGGACTTAGAGAGCATCTGGAAAGAGAAGGGGGAGAAGTTACTGACTTCTTTCACTGACTCCAAACACTGAGAAGTACTAGATTTGCACAGACAAAATTAAAGCTTCTGCCGGAAAACCATGTAGCTATGCATTGCTAAAATATTAATGTACAAGGAAGAAAGAACCAAAGTTCCCAAGCAGATGGTCACTTCTTATTCTGCAGTAGAAAATACCATGTATGTAGAGAGCGTTATACAGTAATACTAGACTAAAAATAAGGCAGAATAATGAAAACATGACACATCTGTTACACTGTTACAGCTGGTAATCAAAAGAAATTAGTCTCCCTTTATACTCTAGAAATATAAATGCAGAAATGTATTTAACTATATTACAATTAATTTTCCATAACACAAAATAATAAATGAACTCTAAGATACAAGAAAATTAGTAATCTGGTTAATATTTAGTTATAAGCAAATGAGGGAACATTCACCCAAGCTTCTTTTATCAATTAAAGGATGAAGGCACTGAAAGTCAACAAAGAGCTGGTGTGAGTCCCCTCTCCTCCGGCACAAAGATAGTACAGGCCTGTCTGTCTATGACTGGAAAGACTACGCCTTTTGTTGTGCACGGCACAGGTATCCCAGTTTCAGCAATAATGTTAAACAGGTACACAGATAATACTTGTTTTAACACCATTAACTGCTATTGTAAAGGTCTGCTGAAGTGCCAGATGCTTGAGTGTTGCAATCATACACATTTTATGTTTTACTACTTAAGATGCAGCAGCCTAATGTAATCCAAAGAAGCCAAAAATGAAAAAAAAATTGCTGCTTTGTTGAAAGAGGCACAAATCAGACATGTGAGTAAGCATCTGCAGCATCGAGTAATTATCATTCAGTCAACTGGCCCACTTGATTTCAGGCAAATACTGACTTTTATCACCAAGGTCAAATATATTGAGAAGGGAAAAAAACACCTTTTACCATTATTCTTAGATATCTTCCTCTTTCCATCTGCCTCCCCCCCCCCAACTGTTGTCAAGTCTTTCAAACTGAGTTTTAGCTAGTGCTATATGCTGTTACTGGATGGCTTCAGTATAGCTATTTTTGTCACAAACCGTGGACTGTCTAGTTTCATTCTGCTTGCTAATGCCATACAGAAAAATGCCACCCTAGTGAAGGGTAAGGTTGTCATGTAAACTATGATCAAGAAGCTACAGCTGGACTCATGAACTCCCACAAAGTCAACAAGAAGAGTTGAAAGATCTGTTTGTTCAGTTCCAGTTGATGCTCTGATGCATACGTCTCACATCAGTGGAGAAACAAATTCCACGGTGGAAGTCTACAGGCTTTAGTCACTGAAAACCTTAATTTTTGGGGAGTAATGGGAGTTTAATGGCTTACTAAAAAGAAAAAAACAAACAAACAAAAAAATCCCTTTTCATTGCTGTAGCAACTGGCAAATCACAACATGTGTATCCTGTATGCTGCAGGTGGCATGCTTTAAGCTGTGAAATCCTTACTACTGCAATGAATGCAGAGTGTCTCCTTTTATTAAGCAGCATCTGGAAAATTTCTGAGATCAAACCCATAAATCTTTTCCAGTTGTTTCTCAGGGGATGACGCCGACCAAGAAGGCACTGAAGCTAACTCCATGTATTCATGTTGGGTATACTCCTCTCTGTCACTTAGTTAAACACCCATGAGCAAGCCCTCTCCAGTCCTCAGGCAAGAAAAGAAAGGGAGGGCTGGCTGCCTGGCTGGCTGCTAGCAAGAAATACAAGCTGAACCGTGTGTGTGACAGATACTCATATATAGCATTGGGAGTCACTGATGCCGATCCATCTGTAAACCATTCCATGGGCCAGTTATTTGACATCAGATGGGTTATTCTGTAGGGGAAGCCAAGAGAAAATCAGTGCCTGTCCACAGCAAAGTTAAGAAACATATTTAGCTCATTACTGCTCTCCTTTCTTTTATGCTTTTTCCGGTTTTATGTCAGGCTCTTTCTTCTTCATGCTGCTGTATGGCACAGACCTGCTGCTGAGCTTTGTGAGGCAACACATGATGGCCTGCAGTATATAATCTATATGTGGAACACCTTCAAATGCTTTTTGCGTGTAATCAGTGCAGTGATGCAAGCCAAATAAGGGGGTTGCAGAGACTAGAGTGGAATTTGTGTGCATTTCAGTTTTGCACTGTTCCTGTTTTGGGGCCTGCTCCCACACTGTGGAAGTCAGCAGGCAATTTGCTCCAGATTTCAGCGACACGAGGAGCTAAACAAATTAAATTTTCTAAAACACTGTGAAATTAAAGTCTTTATATATTTTCACAGTAGTTTTTAGAAAATGCACACCTGTTATCATCTTTACTGCAAAATCTTATTAAAAACATCCTTTAGACTGTGACTTAACTAAGCCTCAGGCAAGGGGGCTATGAGGCACTATAGTCATGTCCTCTCATATGATGGAACATGATTAAAATGGGTAGATGGCATGGGGCAGGGCAAAACCTGAAAACCACTCTGCTGCTCCGTCTGCTAAGCCACAGGTGATTGCTTTCTTTGTATCACCATCATGCTTTCATATTTGTTAAAGTGATTTTTAAAGGCAGCTTGACCCCATCTTATTGCAGTAATTACATCAGTAACGCTATCATGAGACTGTTCAGTTCTCCTAAGTGAGAAACATCTTACTTTATATTATATCTATCTCCTGATTCTACTTTGGAAAATTACCTGTCTGGACACATGCAAAGACATCAGTTTAGAGTCAATATTTCCATCTTATGTCTCTATCTAAAACATAGCAGAAAATGAGCTCTGAATGAAACACTGCTCAAGTCCTTTCACTGTGCAGCTGGATACTCTCCTTACACTTCATGTTTAAATCTTTCACTTTAAACCCCCACTGACCATTTTTTTCTGAATTTATCTATAGGTACATGCAGGACTTTCTCCTCATTTTAATGCACATTTTTGATTTTGAAGAAGTGATTGCTTAATCTGAGCTTTAGTAAGACTACATTTTAAAAGAATAATAAAACCATTGTTTATTTCACTAATAAATTAGAGTTGTACAGCTTGGCCTTCTTCAACCAGAGCACATTGCTGTTATCGCTATTCCAACTAAAGGAGTTCCTTAAAAAAATGGTTTCATGCTAATGTAACCTATTTTTTTTCCTTTTATTTTCAGGAAATTAAACTGTAAGGGATACGCATGAGCCAAAGTAAACAGTGATAGAGAGGAAGCATTTACAGACATCAGCTCCATTGTATAACTGCAAGAGTCCAACCAAAAAAGACATCAAACACAATCTAACCTGCTTGCTTGTACAGAAGAATGGAAGACTAAGTATAAATAATCTGGATATTGCAACAGTTTCTTTTTATAGGTAATTCAGCTGCAGCCCTGACTTTGTTTCTCTTTTGTCATGACGAGCTTTTGTAAAATACAATATTTTAAATAAAATGCAAAGAGACAAAGCACAAAATCCCACAAAAGCCACCATATACATTTCTTTCCATAATCAATTGTTCATTTTAAATACATGTCTGTCGTTTCTAAGAACACATTTATATACTTGTGGAACACACTTTCTCCTTCTCTCCTATGGCTATCAGATCACTTTGGCCAGCTATGTATGTTGTTAGCTGTACTGAAACAACTTGGCACCTGCTTACTGTTGTCTCTGTTACGTAGCACAATGTTTGTAAGAGATGTATTTATCTTTCAAAACCATTCTTCTGCAATGTGGCTTAACCATTAGTTCTTAGTAAAGGAGAAAATGCTCTGGGCATTTTGCAGTTCCAAACACAGTCATCTGTTGCTATAGTTTTGTCCAAATAATCCCCCCACTATAAGCAATATTTGAAAGAAGAAATGTGCTATCTCACAACTTCAGAAGATGCTAGTCAGATGTGTAAGCTGGAAAGCCAAAACCTCAGTTGTAGTATGTTTAATGAAACTAGATTAATTTACTCCAGCTGAACCTGACTCTATTTTAATAATCTTCCCTATTTTAATAAATATAATTCAGAGAAGTGAAAGATTAATGTGGGGTTAACTGTATCTTTTCAATATTCCTATTGAAACAAATAATCTTCCTAGTTTTTCAACAGAAAAATCCATATTATTTTCCATTTTTTATTAATAGGTCTTAGTCAACTACAATCACCATCAAAAGCGCTACTGAATTTTCATTTTCTGTATATTTTTTGTCATGTATTTTTTTACTTCAGAGTCTTGTCCAGTCACTGGTTCCCTATACAAAGATGTTTTAAACCAATTACCGCTGTGGAACGAAAACTGAAACTCTCATACTTTAGTCCACACTACAAACTACCCCATTATTTTAATCTGTGCTACTCTGAAACAGGGGAGGATTTTACCATTGAAAACAAATTGTCAAAATGCTATCAGTACATTACTTTAAGAACACAAGTATGGTTGTCGCACTGATCAAATGAAATCTTGGTCCCAGTGAAGACGGTGCTAGTTTAGCTTCAGCAGAGGCAGGACTTTATTCATCATACATGACAAAGACAACTTTTAAAGACAGAGGGCTTTTTTCATGTACTCTTCTTATTACGATTTCCGAGATTTTCTTGAGTGCAGACTTCTGCTAGGGGCTTTGCACTTACATCAGTTACATCAAAATGAACCTTTTATCTGCAAGTGGCAGGGTCAAACATTTCTAGATACAGAGATATACAAATAACATCAAGATTTTAAGATTTTTGTTGTGGTAGTGGTCTTCTGGTACCCAACTGCAATAATTTTAACTGGGGTTTTCAGACTTTGAATTCCCTTTACTGAGCAGAATGGAGTTTTGCAATGGTGATCAAAGGGTGCTATGAGGAAATAAGCTGTCATTTGGACAGAAGTATATTAGAGCTGACAACAGCAAAGCCGATCTTCTCTAAGACAAGCGGAGTTCAGGTTACGGCACATTCATTATTATTTTTTCCCCAGAAAGCTGGGACAAGGGTTTCTACCTACTTTTGGATGGGATGTCAACATTTGCAGAATATTTTTAGAAGGTCAGCATACTAGATCCCGCAGGTATAAATGTCAGACTTCAGTGGAGACATATACTGTTTCCCACATCAAAAGCCTGGCATCTGACAGCTGACCAGAAACAATCCATAGGGGATCTTCTCTTTGGTATTAAGGACAAAGGCACACCTCTTGGCAATGATTTGTTTCTTTTCAGAATGGAAATGATCCAAGGGAATTCTTTACCTCTGACCTATGTTAGATTTTGCTTGTTATCACCCTCACAGCAGCACTGGCTTGCTGCTGAAGTATATTCTTTTCTCAAAGAAAAGAAACAGCTTTTTAATACAAGATAAATACAAGATCAATGCGGTGGGGAGAAACTTGTTCTTTTCCTCTTTTTGTTGTTACAGCAAGATTCACCTGTATGTCTGCCAAAAAGATCTGACCAAAAACTTTTTTTCAGGGAGTGCTGACACATGCCATATCATCTTAGTTCAGGACAAACATTCAAATACTGGGTTCAGCTGAAATATATTAAGGGCTTAAGTACTTGAAGTCCTAAACATAAGGAAAAAAGGAAAGAGAAATGGAACAGAAAAAGAACTGGTTCTAAGCTCTTGATGAACTGGCATTTCACAGTCTTGTCAGCTTAAAATGTTTCTGGTCTTTCTCACCAAAACTTTTAAGACAATGTTTGAGTATTCCTTATTAAAAAACCCTACATTTTTCATGACTGAAAAGGAGGGAACTATACCTCTGTGCAGATTTCATTATACAGCCTATGAACAAAAGAGTAATGGACAGAACAATGGAAATGTGTATGTATTCACTTGATACATGCTCAAACTGGTCCTAAGAAATGAGAAGGTACCGGGTTGCTTTGCTACATGGTCTAGGTTCAAGTAACTGCTTTGTAGAGTTTAAGTTAGATTGTACAGCCATGCAAATTATATAACGAACAAATAACCTCCACTGCAAATAGAGACAAGTTTTAAGAAAGAACAAAGTATATTCCACCATGCTAGCAGAGTTCAAAAACCTCATGTTGGCACAGCTGTTCAGTCTGAACCTTTAAGCTAAAGGGTTAAAGAATATAGTTTTAAATTCCACATTTAAAAGCCACTCCCTGATTTGATCTTTTCTCATGCTCTTGTCTATGGGCTATCCTTAATTCGAATTTTATAAACCAGGTTTCTTCACTTAAGTATGTATGAAAGTCCCCTGGCTTTCTGTATACTTGCAGAGGACAGATACATGATTAGAGCACTGAAATTTTTCAGTACTATTCGTCAGAACGGTTCTTCTGAGAATGGTGCTGTAGAAGAAACTAGATGCTGCAAATTGTAAAGTCTGATAAACCACCCGCATCCTCCAATATCCCACTGCTGCTGTGGCTGCAGCACAATCCTATTCCTCCTTAGGTGTTTTCTGCTCCGATGGGTTACTCTGCTCTTCATGAACACTAACTGCTCTGGGAGCAGTGATAAAGCAGACTGAGAAGCTACCGGGGCAAAGGAAGTAGGTTGGTAGGTTCAAGGCAGCAAAGGGCCCTAGGATAAACTTAAATTTCTACTGTTTGGATATGTGTATAGCCTATACTGTAGAGCATAAAAGCTAGGTTCACTGGGTTTTAAAAGAAGGAATTGTTTTGTCCGTTTATCACAAGTAATGATGTGAGAATGAAAGTGTATGTCAAGTATGAGAGGGAATCATTCTCCTTAACATATATTTTCATTGCAGTTTAATTCAGAAAAAAAATGTTACTGAAAAAAGCTTTATTCCAATTCAGCTTCCTTATCCAGCCTAGCTCTTGTGAGGTGCAATGCATTCCTAGTCCTGTGTGACTAGGAATATGTTTACGTGACTCAAATTTAATTTTCACATTCAGGACAAATGTACCTATATGCCACAGCACATATCACCAAATGATATGGTAGAATTTATGTCAATAAGCGTATGATCTAATAAAAACATGTCAGTGGGGTTCTTTGCTTTGTGAGGAATGCATGAACTGATAAGTTTGTAGTGAATACCCACAAACAGCACAAAGACTCAGTACTTTAGCGGTAAAAATTATTTCCTCTTGAACAATTGAGGGCAGGTGAAATATTTTCAAAACCTGAGGCTATGAGATATACATATGCCATCTTGATTAAACATATGGAATGCATACTCAAAGAAAAGCCAACTGGAGTCCTAGTTGAGTAATCAAAACACCCAAGCTGAGAGGGGTTAACGTGCAAGGATCAGCTCTGAACTTTGAAGTTTTCTGGTCTTCATTTTTCCTAATTAAGACAAGATTTAATAATCAAACCACTGTACAAACTATGTACTTAAACTCTAGGTTTGTTTCTAATTTTGTTGGGAATTCTTTGTAGATTCCAAAGAATCAGTACCCCCTGGGAAGTTCACCCAGTAAGGTGGACTGATTTTTTTTTCTAAACTGTTAGGTACAAGGGCGGAATGCCTGCTTTTCTTTTCTTCTTTGCCACTGCCTCTTATAAATAGTTATTCAGTAACCCTCAAACAAAAGAAGAAAACTAAAGATGCATTATTAATATCTTTGAATTACTAGAAGAACTCCAGCAAACAACTTTTGGAAAGCTGTGTAGTAAGTACAGAAAAACATTCTTCAGATAGAAGCATTTAATTACTTGCATATCTTCATTCTACAGCAGGGAACAGCATCAAAAACCAACATTTGTTGTAGAAGCATTATCTCCTGATAAATCTATTTAGATTCTGATGCTCTTTGTTCCTTAATGGATGGTCCCTTTTCTTCTTTCCATCCCCATCAGAATAACGTGCTGCTCTACAGAGAAAGAGGGGCACTATGTATCTGATGTTAGCAGTAGCATATTCTTCTGTTTGTCCTTATATAGTAATTTTATATCACCATACAGATAACAAATTTTCATGTTACTAATTGACTGACAGAGAAAAAGTT
This sequence comes from Pterocles gutturalis, assembly GCF_000699245.1. Classification (NCBI taxonomy): domain Eukaryota; kingdom Metazoa; phylum Chordata; class Aves; order Pterocliformes; family Pteroclidae; genus Pterocles; species Pterocles gutturalis. Next base: position 84,548 of record NW_010097490.1, read on the forward strand.
GGTTTGAGAAAAGATGATTAAAAATTTCTCCACATTTAATAATTTTCTTACGCAAAAAAAGACTAAGTACAATCAGCTGATTGAGTTCAAATGAGCTAAATGAGTACTCTGTACTAGTCCACAATGAGAATGCTTCAAATACAATTCAAAGGCAGCTGAATGGAATGATTGCTGAAGCTCAAAAGTGCACATTAAATAGTTGGATAGAAATCTAGTAATCTTTAAGGCATCATTTATCGTTCAACGGGAAACCACCTGTAATTTAAACCTGTAAGATGCTTTGAATCCTGTTTTGTTGAATTGTATTCTTACTGACGTCAACAACCACAAATAACCTTTGCAGCGTACTTCAGAAACTGAAAATGAAGATCTATACAAATGTATACATCAATTATGCATAAATAAGATACTTGTGCAAGCACCTGTCTGCTGTCCATCACCACATGTCACCAATACCTAAACTTCCTTATTAGTTTTCAATCTTTGTGTTTATTAGAAATTCCTTACTTTGGGAACTCACCTTATTCATGTGTATCTGCTGCTGGTACTGTTTCTGCTTCTCCAAAAATTGTTGATGTTGCTGCTGGATGACCAGCTGGGCCAAAGTACTCTGAGGAAGAGGGGCTGACTGGGTTCGATTCAGTGGCCTGTGACGAGGCAGTTTGTGGGCAGCTCTTACGCCAGGTGAGACTCTCTCCTTCGCTGCTAAAGGAGACTGTGGATGAAGAGGAACTGCTCCTGCAAAACAGGGACATTTCACTCCTGCGTGAAGAATAACAAGCTGATAGTTCTAACAGGAGAGAAAGCTTTCAGTGAGGAGTGTATATTGCAGAACTTTGCATCATGCTGATGCAGCGGGATGTGTACCACGTGCCTCACCATGCTGGGAAGTTCAGCAGCTGCAAAAGAATGTGATGAAGTAATCATTTTTCTGTAATCACTGAATTCTTTCAGGCTAACAGACTGGAGCAGAATCACTAAAGGCGGAAAACAAAGATGCTGTCCTTTTTTTTTTCCCACCCTTCCACTTTTCCCCATGGTTAGGACGTCTAGTATCTGCATTACCACATTTAGTTTAATATGAATACAAATGTCATTAAAAACATCTTAAATTATTGTTATGTTGAAGCCTTGATCATTACCAGTCACAAGAAGTTTCTGCTGTCTCATTTGTTCTTTCAGTAACAGATGCTGCAAGAGAGCTTGGTGGCTGCTATTCGGCTTTCCCTCCAATGCAACATGAGGATGAGTTGAGGACGGAGGAATGTTGCCCCCATACTGTCCAGCCAAGGCCACTCCTTGTCTGAGTGACTGAGTCTCCCCCTTCTGCTTTTCTTTGAATGAAGATGAAGCCTGTCAAAAAACAACAGAACCAGTAACTGCTTTTCATAGACCTGGCCATTTATATCTCCACTTGATTAGATGGTCTTAACATCATATTTTATGAATGCATAGAGAAGAAAAGGTTAAACCCCTAACTTACACTTTGACTGCGAGATGAAAAGAGAGGAAAAACATGCCAGTTAAATATAACACTGTGAGAAACTGAGTAATGAAGCCATTTGAAAAAAAATCAGTAATAAAAGCCAAAGCATAAGGAACTACTAGTTAGAACATTATTAATGAAAAGACAGGACCTATCCTTAAAATTCCTAAAGACCTTCCCACAGCCTCCTGCACAGGAAAACAGGGGATCAGAGGAAATAGTTTCCACTGAGTTTGGAATAGGCAAGGCTTGGTTTTTCACATAACTTTCCATCAGACAGCAAGCCAATCAGCAAAACAAAATAATTACCTGTAGTAGAGGGAAGCTATTACTTTTCCTGGAGCACTCCCTGACTCCCTGAAGGACAGCACAAATGTAAGTTTTACCCTTTGCAAAGTAAGTTTCTACAGTTAAACTCTCATCTACAGAATCATCAAGAGCTGCTGTACGTGTGTGGCATTTTAAAGTGTCCTTATAAATTGTGCAGTTATTGATTTAAAGGTTTTGGAATTTTTGGCCCTTCAGAATTGCAGATGTACTTTATATTTCTTTGTTCTTTCTCTACTTTTAAAAAAATACTATTTATTAAAAGAGCAGTTAAAGCAGAATAAGTATTTTTACAGGAAGAATAATAACCTAACAGAAAGAAGCATGTTGAGGCTTGCAGATAGTTATGGTAAAAGCAGTATCTCTGATAATCTAAATTCCATAAAATCTAATGAGGCAAACCAAGGTTTTCACTAATGTTTTTTGGGTGTATGTTTACTTCACACTCTGCTATCACCCTTCCCTGAAAAACAAACACAAAAGTAAACTTTCCATTCAATTTGCAACTGCTTATTCTGGTAACAGAAATAAACGTTACTTGCATGAATCAACCCCTTTGTTTTTTCTAATGCCAAAAGTAATATTTGGTGCTAGCTGGCCACATCAAAAGCTCATATGATTTGAGTGAGAAAATTAAACATATTTTCATTTCCATTTTAATATTATAAAATTACTTTGAAGCTAGTTACAGTTTTTGTGAAATAGCTAAGACATTTTTGATGATATCTTCTGGAAAGGTAAGCACTACTTTTCATGATCAGTTCAATTTTTCCATCCCTTAAAAACAATAATTTGCTTATAAATATCTCATGAAACGCTTCTAGAGAACTGATT
>NW_010097491.1:0-2494 GCF_000699245.1 Pterocles gutturalis
CATCGCCGCTCGTCCCGACCGCTCCTCCCCGTGCAGAGGAGCTCTTCCCCCGCCGGCCCCGGGCTGGCGGAGAGGGCGGCTTGTTCCACGCCAGAGACCGTCTGTCCTTTCCCCTTGGAACCACGGAGGGGAAAAAAAAAACCACCCGCAACCGCTCTGCAGAGTGACACTCGTGTCTTTGCCCTCGCAACCTCCACAGCATCGCTATAGCACAGCTCATCTCAATCCCTTTAACTTTATTTTAGCGTTTTGTGGTTTGTTTTTTTAATATTTTTTTTTTTTTTGGATGACACGTACCCTGACACGGTAACACAACCTCTGTGCTATAGCGGGAGCACCGCTCGGTCGGTAACCGATCTCAGGACCCGGGGACAGTTGTTTATTTCCGGCTGAATATAGCGACCAGGGCAGCGGAACGGGGACTCTGAGTTCATCTCCTACTGAAAATTGCCAAAAGACACTCGAACGGGCAAAAGGACGGAGAGACTAAAAAAAAAAAACATGTTAAAATACACAGATAAATGCCCGGCCGGGCGATTCCTCCTCCGCAAACACACGCGTGGATGGAGGCTCACGTTTGAGCTGGTCACCAAATACGGAGGTCGGGACACAGACCTGGGCACAACTCTGCAAAGGTTTAATTGCCCCTCATCTCCTCACACACACTTTTTCATGTTGCCACATGCACACCTCGTTCTGCCGCAGAAATAAGATCTGTGGCTAAAGCCGCAGGTGCTGAGATGATTGGAAAGTTGTAAAAAAGCACCTAGACTTGACCATGTCCTGCTTAGAAACCTGGGGTGTTCAGAGCCCACGAACGGAGATGTGCTGCGGCTCAATTTCAAAGAGAAGGCTGCAGCATTCCCATTGATCCCGACAGAGCAAAAATAACCTTTTTTTTTTTTTTTTTTTTTCTTTTTTCCTTCTTTTCCCGAATCAGGGACCAGGAGGGACTGGAAAGACAGAAGTGGGGAAAGGAATCTTTCCCCGTTAAAATGTGGGGAAGCGCTTTATGATTTCCAAAGAACCCCGAGCCGAGGAGGTCACCTTTCGGGGAGGGTGGGAGAAAGTGGGGGTTCAAAATGCAGAATAGTCACAGATTGATGCTGATGTTGAATTTCCTGAGGAAAATTAAAAAAAAAAACCAAACAAACCAAACCGACCCCATAACCCAACACCAACCTTTCCTGTCTCGAATCTGACAAAGTAAACAGGATTAATTCGCCATATGAAAAAACATAAATGCGGTCTCAACAAACGCAGAAATCAGAAGAGAAAGCGGTTTGAACAGGACACACAATATTAATAGTTTCAACGTATGATCGTAAAAATGAAAAGCCATTGATACACGCTTAAAAGCCGCCGTATACGCTGATTGCTCAAGCATTAATGAAGAATGCCCCAGATTAACTATTTGCTCTTCGAGGGATGCAGCAATATAACTATCTATTAGCACCATTAGATGCTTTGCTATTTATTTGAAAACACCCCTGCGAGTGGATTGAGGCAGAACAGATGAATGTAAAAAGGAACTGCAGCTAATTTCGCTAAATAATACTCGAAACCTGAGCGCCTCGAAAAGAAGGGGGAGATTCTCAACCGTCCTTCTCCGAGCCTAATGACAATAGAAACGCTCTGTTTTAAAAGTAAGACCGTATTGGTTTTCCAAATAAACAAATGAATCCCTCCTGCCATTTTACTGCAGATGTAAATTTATTTTAATGAGAGGGAGTGGAAGGATTTATTTTGCTAAAATAGAGTTGGGGATAGAGCCTGTGTAAATCTTTAGGTTTAAAAAAAAAAAAAAAAAAAAGAGGAGGAAGGAGGGGGAAGCTGCTTTCCTGGCAGAAAGCTGCCTAACAGTCCTCTAATTCTTTCTAGATTAAATCGCAATATGAATACAGCATCGAACAAATACCGAGTTTCGCTCTGAACTCAGTGGAAAGCAGTTACGTCTAACAGAATTCAATGAATTCCTCTTCTCCCTCAATGTAGTATGTGTGTGTTTTTCTCTTCCACCACACTGAAGTTCCATGAATAGGGAAAGTGGCTCCTATTGTGTGCCTCTGAACTTCCAAGTCAATGCAATTTTTAACCACTGGCTTGTGGTACTTTGAAAATCACCAGGGGCTGTCAGAGTTGGGTCCTCTGAAAAATTTACAGTGCTAAATCAGAGCATATGCTGTGAGAGAGGGAAAAAAAAATTGCTTAAGATTGGAGCAAGTACAGTATCTGGCTGCCCCCTAGTGTAAGTCTCTTATCTGCCTAAAATTCAACTTTAAAGAAAAGGATCTCTTAAAGGGAAACGACTTTTGGCTCACGTATGCGTACGAGAATGAAACTTCTGTACATTTTAATCTGATTAATTCCTAAGGATTTAAAATTAATTGGCTTGGGCACTCCTAGACTGGACTATAAGATTTATGCATCAGGGTTTCTGCAAGAGCTGTACCGAATAGGTATTTTTAAGGGATAGTGGTAAGGGATGGGGGGG
>NW_010097491.1:2525-2816 GCF_000699245.1 Pterocles gutturalis
GTTTTGCGATTTTTTTTTTAAGCGAGGAACCGTACCTCGCATGCTGTTGTCAGAGCAAAACACTTGCTGCTTAAAGTCAGATCTACGTCTTTTGCAATAATACCTATTTAGGAAAAAAAAAAAAAGGATAAATAATTGCCTTAAAGCCTCAGCCGAACTGACAACCACACCTTCGGATGGTGAGTATATTCCAGCTTCTTTCCATTGTACTTGCTTAACCAGAGAAGGGACCGGAGGGGGAGAGGGGATCTCAGCGCTATACCTTCACGACCGACCTCTCTCTTATTTTTT
>NW_010097492.1:0-17688 GCF_000699245.1 Pterocles gutturalis
AGCAAGCCAGAGGCCAGCATTTCTGGCAACTGCTTGAGGGGGCTGCAAAATCCTGCTACTTCTAGCTGTCTGTGTTTTAGATCTGTCGAGTATCTCACTCTGAATGAAATCAAATGGACAAGGTGCTCAGGCACTGGATAAATAGATCCATGAGAGTGCAGTGGCTGGGATTAGCTGGTGTTCAAACCATGCAGTGACTGCCGTGTTCTCTAAAACCTACTTGGGCCTGTTGGAGTGACTCCTGCAGCTGCGGAAGCTACAACCCTTGTGTCGGTGCACTGTAGGTGTTCAGGTGACTGAACTTGTACACCTGATGAAAGATGGGCTCGTTTAACTGCTGGAGGAAGATAAAAGGATGGGGCAATTAATATATTAATCACATATATAAGCCCATTAGTTTAAGGATCTGGTTATTTCCATATTATGCAACTGTTGTTATTATATATGAAACTCACTATATAAACTTCCTGCTTGCAAATCTCTACAAATATCCTGTCACCTAGTCAGTAAATCATGGTAATTTGACTTAGATCCCAGTGATAATTTCCACGATGGAAGTGGAATAGAGATAATTACTAGATACAAAACATTGTTAAATGTGCACAATGTTGAAATGGGAAGATTAATGTTTTGGCTCGCCTTTGCTTTTTTCTTTTTTCTTTTTTTTTAATGTGTCCCTCATGTAGAATATTCTTTCATGAAGCAGGAGACAAGAATGTCTTCTTGACCCGTGTTACCATTATTACTCAATATCATGACCTTCATGGGATTGTCAAATCACGAAACACAGATCTGAGGGTGGAGAGAAACTCCAAACTGACAAATGACACCAGCGGGCTATCTTGAATGCCAGTCAGGAGCCCTTTTCGGACAAGAGTTTGGAAAAGTTCCCTGTAACACCTGAAGATAGACTCTATGTGCTTTACATGTATACCACGTTAACCTTTTTCTTAGCCTAGAAGGATAATGCTAGGAGAACTGAAAGTGTCACTGCAAGCTTTAAATGTATACTTAAGTTCTTTTTTGCAAGTATTTTTACAAGTTCTTCTAACAGGGAATTTCTTACATTAGATGCATTTATCAATGCTTTGTATACACTCACAGTTTTTTTCTGTCTACATGAGGTATGTTTCCTCTGTTTGAGGATTCAGGTGCTCACACAAATAAATAAGAGGCCATGCTTCTTATTTTTTTAGAAAAGTGTATTGTGTCTAACACTCTTTTCAGTTTTTCTTGTATCCTTCTCAATTTCTCTCAATTAATTTTAAAATATAGTGTTGTCTTAAACATGGCAGTGTGATCAAACTATTGTGATAATAAAGTTATGTGGATTTGAGCAAAAAAGATACATCATCACTGAATTAAATCAGATCATGGGGTAGGGGGGGGAAGAAGAAGAAGGCAAAGTTTGCAGGGATCTGCTACAAGCTGCATCAGTCGTTCAGATAATAACACATGCATCTGGAGAATTCTGTGCTGGAAAGAGATTGCCACAGTTAGAAGAGAGACTTTGCTTTGAAATATTTTAAGCCACAATGTAATGTGGTGTTGTTTTTGCCTGAATTGTTTCTTGGCTCTCTTATTACTTCTTGATCTTTTACTATTAGTTGTTTTGCATACCTTTCTCACTGATCTGTCTGTACATTTTTTTTTCTTTAGTGCTTCCAACCATTTTCCTCTTCACCAAGTCACCAGTCAAAATCAAATTGTTGGTTATTTTGCACATGTCTATTCAGCAGTACAGTGCAACTGTTACCTAATTTTTTAAAACTGAAGACCAGGTTAAAGATGTCTGGGTGAAAAACTGACTAGTCTTTTGGGGCCAAAGTCAACAGTTCAGAGTCTAAATTTAGAATTACATGTGGCCAATGTACAAGTGCTGTTCCACAGCAGTCAATAGCAAGGGCTGATACCCCATAGCAGTTTCATCAACAGCCTGGAGAATGGGTTGGATTGCCCCATCAGGTTTGCAGATGACCACAGACCAGGGGGAGGAGCTGACTGGAATTCCGTTTGGAGAAGGGGCCTGACAGGAGCTTCATGAAGCTCAACAAAGTTTAGCACTTGGGACAGAAGGCTGAGAAGCAGCTTGGTGAAAAGGACCTGGATTACTGCTGGACAGGAAGTTGAATTTAAGTGAGCGGTGTGTCCTTGTGGTGGTGAAGATTAACCACATTAAGAAAAGGGCAGACTGCAGATCAAAGGAAGCAATTATTGCCATCTGTGTGGCACTTAGGCAGCAGCATCCAGAACACTGTGTCTAGTTTGGGTCCCCCCCAGAGGAAGACAGAGTCTGAAGAACTGGATTTTGTCCAGCAGAGGGTCACTACCACTGCAGCACAAGGCATGGAAGGAGAGGTTGGGAGATCAGGGGTTGTCTCATCACAGGGGAGCCTGAGGGGGTGTCTTCAGCTATCTAACCACAGGAAGACAGAACCAACCTCTTCTCAGACGTACACAGAAAAAGATATGAACAACCTGGTCTACCTTTAAATTTAAGCTTACTCGCGCAGTGCTTTGGACTAGATGACCTCCAGAGATTCCTTCCAGAATTAATTATTCTGTATGTGGACACAAGTTTTGAGAGATTCTCCTGCTTATGTGAATGAGGCTGTATAAGCATAGTCAATAAAGAACCACCAGAACTTAGCTGCATTTCTGTTATTGTCACTCCTTATTTATCCTTGCCTCTTACACACAATACACATACAGTTTTCACTTATTCTGTAGTTATACCCTCCAGGGACCCTAATTTGGATCTTTTCTTTGCTAAGCTACTTGCTTTTGCAAAATAAACAAATTATTTTTGAGATCTCAATTTTTCTGTTAAATTAGGTTGAACCTGGATAAGAGATTCAGAGTTACCAGGGAGAGCGCAGTGCTTTGAGTACCAGTGCAATGCTTAAGGCTCATTTTCTTAAAGGTATCAAGCAGGAAAATAAATTGAGTAGGCTAAACAAGTGTACCCATGCAACTAAACTCTGGTCTAGATGTTTTGCCAAATATTTTCGTCAAATATGTGCATATGTTTCATGTTCTATTTTGTTTCATTCAAGAATCATGTAATAAAAATACACTGTAACTACTTTTGCTAAAAGTCTTCGGATCAGAAGCTAATGGCCAGCTGAACCACTGCCTGATGTCTTGTAATGTATTTGCTGAGTAAACTTTTTCTGGCATTTTATCCAGGAACAGAAAGAACCAAAATATTTGGTGAAGTACATGAACAGTGAAGTACATATTCAGTGTAGTATATATACAGAACTTTAAGTTCTAAGTTTGTCAGTCAGCCACAGACAATTTTTTTCCACCTCAGTGGAATATTCTCTCTTCCTTTGCTTCATTTCCAGAAGAAACATTCAAATAAAGCTGTATCACACTGTAGCCATTCTTCTTCAGTAAACAACACCTGGTATTAGATAAGGAAAACCTTAGCACCTGATAATCCATTTCACTCCTCTCCTGAAGTAAGATGACCTTTTGTGAAAAAGCAAAATTGTATAGTTAAGCTTGATTCTATAGTTAACAAGATGCGTTAAAAATATTGCAAATACTTAAATTTTTCCCTAACTTTTAGCCTAAAATACACTGTAGCATTAAAATACATTGTTTTGCTTTTTATTCCAATAAACATAAGCACCTCCTTGAGAGGAGAAGGAAGTCTGTTTATCAGGAGCCTTCCAAGCAAGATAATTTCTGGGAGACTTGTTAAACTGTGCTTATTCATAACTTCTGACAGCCTGTTAATCCTAGTTAAATGCTAAAGGTGGAAGTATTGTCTGTCATCCTTCCCCCCGTTGGGCTGATTTCAATGCAATTTAAGAACTCTGTCTCTTGAGCTTTTGTTTGCTTACAACACCATAGCTGTTCCAGTTTAACAGAAACTCATGAAGATACAGCCTAGACTAACAAGTAGCTTTTCTGCAGGCAGAGTTATGTGTCAAAGCTTGAGAATCATGAAAAGTTACTTCTGAAATCTATGTTTTCACTTTTGTCTTTTCAGCTGTGCAACTTCTTGCATCAATTCCATGAGCCTCATATTTCTGTTTGGCTCATATTTCTTTTCATTCTTTGAAAATTGTTACAACTAATCTGAATTATTTTCCTCTAAGGTGATAAAGGGTGAATGTAATACCATGTAACTGTTTGCATGCCTTCCTATGATGTCATGTATTATGATAGAGACCCTACAAAGAGCTTCAATTAAATGATGAGCACTTGTGCTTGTCTCCTTGCTTACATACAGCATAGCTAAGCAGGTCTTTCTTCTCCACTTCTGAGATTCAAGGCTCAAGCTGTAATACTTCTTATGATAATTTATTGGGAGTGGAAGGAGGGTGTTATTTATTCCTTTTCTTTAAACCGGAGGGTTCAGTACATATCTGGTGGTTTTTAGTGTCTTTCATCGAGTCATCTCTGTTCAAGATATATCTACTTGTTCAAATAGCCTAGACAATTTTTTTTGTGACTACTGCTGATAAAATTGGGGCAAAGCTGACTTTGACTTCTTTTTCCCCCCTACAAAAAGTGAGAGATCAGTATCATAAACTGGAACTGGTTCTTAATGAGTGTGAAAGGAAGGAAAGCAGTGGCAGAAGTACACTTCAAACCTGTTTCAACAGGAATGTATTGACCTTAGCTGGATTACTCAGATGTATTGTCACCTGTTTTACTCTCGCATCACTGCCAGAGAGAAACAAGGATAGTTTTAGCGTTTTTTTGACAACAGGGTTTTGTTTTGTTTTTTTTTTGTTTGTTTTGTGTTTTTTTTTTTGAGGCAGGGAGTAGAGAAGAAGGGGAGGTCCCATTTGTTGTGTTTTTTCCCTACTTTGTTGTTGTCTTCTAGGCTTAAATGTAATGATTCATTTATGTTTGCCGTCCTTTCATGTATCAGAATTCCGTTTGTCACTGTAGAACATGGTGGTGTTCTCAGTGAAACTTTTTAATCCCTTGCTCTGAGGTACAGGGAATGTCTGCTGCTTTTGTTGAGGATGTCAGAAGCTTGCAGTTTTGTTCGTGGTGGATTAGGAGAGCGTGGGCATGAAAAGTGTATGCATTTGTAGTCTTATTGCTTCTGTTGAGAATTTATTGCTGTTAGAAGAACTTGCTTAGAAGGAGGCAAAAAGCCTTGCTGTGCTAGAGCTTCACCCTTTATTTTCCATGGGTCACACAGTCCAGGTTCAATGAATGACCTTGTCCAATTTAATCTGTATTTATTTCCTGCTAGCAATAGGAAACCTTATGCACTGCCTTCTGTTTCAAGGAATATTGAATGATTAATGGTGAACGATTACCAAATGATATTTAACATTGTTAGTAGGTCAGATACATACAGGTTCAATAAAGTCTTCTATCTTTCTATCTTTATGATAAAAACTTAGTAAATGTTACTATGCTTTTGGCAGAAAGGCAATTTCAAGTAAAAATATCTTGCTGCATTAATGCAAAACTTAATCTCTTTTATTAACTGTGTTGCATATCATTTTAAGACCCTTATCCCATTACACTAGTTCTTTCTAAGCATGTAGTGCTGACAGAGCTTACTCATTTATTAGGATAACTTCATGTCAAGCCTGAGCTGGTAAATGAAACACAGATAAGTAAATATGGTAAAAAGAATACAGTGTGCTTTTTCTATGTGATCTTTCCAGCTGATAATAAAAAAGGATAAACTTGTGTAGCTTTTTAAGACTTATTTTCTGGGGAGTGAAGGGGAAAAAGTAGCTTTTAGTATTTTCCAGAGAAGTTGTGCTGTTTCCATCCTTGGAGGTTTTCCAGACCTGCCTAGCAAAAGTTCTTGAGCAACGTGGTCTAATCTCATAGCTGACCCTGCTTTGGTCAGGGGGTTGTACTAGAGATCTCTCAAGGTCCCTTTCAGCCTGAATTATTCCATTATTCTAATACAGAACTAGACTGTTTCTAAACTTTAAAGTTTCACTCTAAAGATACACTTCAAGGTTTTAAAGAAACTGGTGAATCAGAACGTCATCTGCTCTTTGTCAGAATTTTTCTTATATTTTCAGAGTAAGCTGTACTATCTAAATGAAATCAAGAGTTTATGGATTAAAAGCTTTAAGAGAAATTACTAACATTTGTGGAATGAGAAGAGAGCATTACCAAGGAAGTCTAGAAAAGATGCAGTTTTATCCCAGAAAGTGGATGGGTATAACTGAATTTTGTACCTTTAGCACGAGAGTGGTTTCTAAATCTGATGCTCCTCTACTTGCCATAAAAAGATAGGATGGTGTCCTGCTGGCATGTTCTGCAGTTCACTTGAATCTGCTGTTAGATTTTGCTTTCTAAGTCCCCAGATGTTCTTCGTGCAAAATATTCTGCATGGTGCTAGTGAGAAAGAGCCATTTTTCACAGGAACGTTCTCATTGCCCCCTTGGTTATGCTGGCTTACTCAGTGTACAATTGACTTGGATGTTTTACTGGGTTTCGTTTTAGCTTGGCCACAGTAGTTTACTTTTGGAAACAGGCCAGTGATGGTTAATGAAGATCGTTGTGTATTCTAGCTAAGCTTCTACTGCAAGGCAGAGCCTGTAACTTGTGATTCCTTAAGAACAGCCATTAGTATAGTCCTCAGGATTCTCTACTCTGCTCTTTTTTGTTGTAGTATATCCAAATCTAAGTCGCTTTCTGTATGTTCTTCCCTTTTTTCATGTATTGTGTTGCTGCAGTGACATTCTTTTCTTGTCAGATTGTTCATGAGCTTTGTATTTGTAGTTTGTTTTGAAACAAACTGGGTTCTGCTTAGGTACTTCTTATTTCTTCACTGTTTGGTCCCCTCTGTGATTTCTAAATTACGTGTTAATTGCCTGTCTCTTAAAATTACTCTTCCTAACCCAAGAAAAGGCATAGCTCTGGCATTTGAGTATCAGAGCAGGAACTAAAGAAATGTTATTACGACTAACAATGGCTATTTTTCTGAGAAGTATGTTCTAAAGTATGTAATTGGTTTAATTTCTACAACCTCCACAAGAAAAAATGTGGTTCTTTCTTAACCTGTCAAGAAGAAAAAGCAATTATAATTGACAGCAAAGCTTACCAAAATATTCTTTGCTCATCTTAATTACAAGAATTCACATATATTTGAGCCCAGGTTATATGGATATTTGGGTTGATGATAGAAAATGACAAACAATTGTCACAGCACTGTATTAGTTCAAAATTTATATTTAAATTTTGTTAATTTATTGTTTAAACTTCTGTGTTCACAGAAAATTCCATTGTATAATTTATCTGCAGGTGTTTAATGCAAAAACAGCAGAGCTCTTGAGTCACCATCAAGTTGAGTTACAGCAAAAATTCCCTAAAGAAGGGTATGCATTTTCTGTGATTTTTTATTTGTTTGTGTACGTTTTGGTAGAGCTTATATATTTTAACCTACAAATGATCAAAACTGAAGTTGATTAATAATTATTAAGAACATACTATCTGCTATAAAAGACTATGTGGTAGGAAAAATGGCATAAAACCCCCCACATTGGGTGTCCGGTATGTGCTCTGAGTTACATAAGTTAAAAATGCTTAGTGTTTTACTCTGAACACTCATTAACATATTTAAAGTTTAGACTTTAAAACTAAAGTTTAAATGAGACTTAAGGCCTCACTTAAAGTGATAAAGCTGATCATTTTTCCAATTTAATCATAGGCTTAGTCCGTAGAAATTGCTCAATTTGTTCTTCGAGGTGTTTTTTTTTGTTTGTTTGTTCCTAACTGACCTACCATTTGCTGGCAAAGCCTCTCTATAGAATAAAACAAAACAAAATTCTTTGTTTTCTGCAGATGGTTTTGTTGTGAAAATACAGTCTACTGTTTAAAAAGGGTTTGAAATTCATTACACTTTTTCTAGATAGGTAAAACATGCTTTGTAGTTATGATTGTGTCAAAACGCTCAGTTGTTTTTTCAGACTGGAAATTATTTTTTCCCTAAATGTAAGGTTTTTTTATTTTTATTAACTGATGTTTGTGGTTTGTTAAAGATGGGTGGAACAGGATCCAAAGGAAATACTGAAGTCTGTCTATGAATGTGTGGAAAAGACCTGTGAGAAACTGCAACAACTGAACATAGACATCACTAACATAAAAGGTATTCGTAGTACTTAAGGGTAACTTGAGGGCTTTAACGTACTCATGGTTGAGCAAGTCAGATTCTCTTGTTTTTAAGTCAATAAATAGAAAGGTGGCAGCATGTGCTGGCCTCAAAGAAAATGTTAAATTGGAATTGAGAGCAATTTGTTTAAGAGGAATAATGAGAAAACAAGTCTGTCATGTATATTAGTAATGCGAAATCTACAAAGTAGACTTAACCTAATCTGACAAAATCACAGAGGCAAGTGATGAATGAAAAAAATTCTGAAATTTAAATCAGGATTTATTGGGAAAAGCTGGTTTCCCTGTCAGTGTTTTTGCTGTCACAGTTTGTGGCAAAAAAAAAAAAAAAAAAAAAAAAAAAAGGAGATTTAGAGCACATAGGTTAAGCAGCAAAAGTTGAATTATGAGTTTTTAGAAGTAATATTTCTAGACTATAACATGAAACAGTTAGAAGCTTTTTATTTCCCATTTACTTTCCTCTTCTCCTTACCTGTTCCTCCCTCCTCTCCACCTCTCCCTTCCCTTCCTCACCTCCTCCCCCAAAAAAGGGGAAAACAAACGTTCTGAAAAGGATACTTCTTTCTATTTTGTCCTGAAGCCATTGGAGTCACCAATCAGAGAGAAACAACAGTGGTTTGGGACAAGACAACTGGAGAACCTCTTTATAATGCTATTGGTAACTACTATATTTTCTGAATGTGTAATAGCATAAAATGAGAGTGTTGTAGAAAAATGCCTTCCTCGTTTCTTGTGCAGATCTCATAGTGGCCTAGCCTACTAACTTCTTTGTTGTTTTGATATCTGTGTCATAAGCTGTGTGTTTGTATACCCTAGTGAAATTAAAAACAGCCTATTCTGTTAAAATTATTACTTACTAGTTAACAAATTGCTTCATGGGCTTTTAAAAAAAAACAATGTTCCTGTGGGGTTTTATACATCTGTGGCATGTAGTGAATCTCAGATTTGTGCCCAATCACTTCCTTTTAATTACTACATTTTCAGGGTTCTTTTGATTTACTTTAAAGGAAAAACATATTAATTAGGTTTAATTAATACATATTGATTTGGAGTTTTATTTTTAACTTACCTTGGCTTTTCAGATTATGTCAGCTGAGAAATGGTAATTGTCTAGATTTGCTCTTTTAGGCCATGTCAAGTGCCAGATTTAATGTAGCTTAGTATCACTGAAAAACCAGGACTCTTCTATATTCAAATGTATATTGTTTACAGCTTTATCTTAAGCCCAGCTGTACCTTGATAACTCTGATGTAGCACTTTAGTTCAGATTTTTCATAGAATTCGTAAATAATCAGCCTGCTATTTATTTTAACCTCCTAGTTTGATGACAGTCATCTCCTGTAAACTAAGTAGTAGTAGTCATTTGCTTATGTTCTGGTAGAGGAAACTATATATCCTGTTATGTGGAAAATACTGTTTCATTTCTCAAATCGTTTGTTCTTCTAACTCAGACGAGTTTATAATCTAACTGTTTTTGATTTTTACAACAGTGCATTAAAAATACAATAGCAATACAATATTCTTTCAACTAAATGAAAAGCTAAAAATAAATAGAGGAATTTACTGGCAAGAGCTCTATTTTTGTAGAAAAAGCTTGCACATGTCATTTTTTCTGTATTAAATCAGTTGATCATTTAATTGTATTTGTCTTTTTTAGTATGGCTTGACCTGAGAACCCAGTCAACAGTTGATCGGCTTCTTAAAAGAATTCCAGGAGAAAACAAAGCTTTTTTTAAGGTAAGAATACTCCAGAATATTTAAATAGTGGCTGAACTCTTATTGCTACAGTATATAATGTTTTGGAGATGTGTGCTTAAAATTCTCCAAAACAAAGTAAGTCAGTTGTGGCTTCTAGTCCCTTCGTAGCTTGTCAAATAATAAAAAATGTGCATAATACTATACTACAGATCTGAGACTGGAAAATATTTATTTTCCTCAAAATAAGTGGTTAACACTCCTTACATATCCCATCAGAGAAGTTAAATGAGTAATCATTAGTGCGACTTAATCATTTACTACCTATCCAGTGATAAGTAAGCATCACACAAACTGTTTGGAAAATAATTTATTGATGTGAAATACATTATCCTTTCTCATATTGTGCCTTAATATTGAAATTAAATGCAACCAATCTCAGAACTGGGAAGATATTTTATAAGAAGCAAATTTGTTCTTTTTTTTAATATGTGTGTATATATATAACAATTTGGAAAAAAATGCTCACAAAAAGGTGTCATAATTCTTTAATTTACATTTTCCTTGATTGATTGTATAAATATCATATATTTTATGTATTATGTCTTTTCATATAGCCAGGAAATGGATGTTGCAAAGCATATAAACTTATTTGATTTTTAAGTTCTAGTTGAATATGGATTCCATCTTTCCTGTGTTATGCTGCTCATTTTTGTTGTCATTACAAAAATGGCACAATGTTGTCTAGTCATGTGGAGATATCCTAGATAAGACAGGACTTCTGCAAACAACTATTTCCACATAAATGGTCTTTGATCAGCTTTAGGTCAGCTTTAATCTTTGTCCATCAATGCACTAGTCATTTGTTTTTGATATTTTCAGATCAGACCTGTGTATTGTATGCTTAGTACTTACTTAAATAACAAGCTTGTGTAGTTTCTCTTTGTTTTATGTCTTTGTTTTTTCGCTTATATCACCATTTATTATATATACTACAGTATTAATACAAAAGATACTTGCATGGTCTTGAAATGATTTTTTTATTATTATTTTACAGTTAAGGACTGGTCTTCCACTTAGCAGTTATTTCAGTGCAGTGAAACTTCGATGGCTTTTGGATAATGTGGAAGAGATAAGGCAAGCTGTTAATGATGGAAGAGCTATGTTTGGGACTATTGATTCATGGCTTATATGGGTGTGTATTTGTGAGTTTATTATCACTCTTTTTAAAATGAATATCCATAGCATGCAAATTTCTGTGCAAAGACACATGATGTCCGCTGACCACACAGTGATGTCAATACAAACCACTGAAGAAATTCCGTTAAAGTTCCTTAGAAGATGATCTTTTACTGTTCCTGTATCGCTTGCTTTTTTTTTTTTTTTTTTTTTTTAGAAGAAATCTCTGGCCATCTATAATTAACAGATGCTTATGTGTAGTTAACCAGTTATAGGTCGCTATAAAATTTTGCTCATGCTTTTGGAAAAATCTTGGACTCCGGAAAGGTGTATTAGCCACCTTTGCAATATAAGACTCCAGGAGGTACTGCTGTACTCTTATTACCTCTCTTAATGCCTTTTTTCCACTCTACCAGGTCTGCCTCTTTAGTTGTTGGAGAAATATCAGGGTTCCCAGTCCGAAGCTGAAAGCTTTGTGAATGTAGAAATTTTTTTTGTAATTTGTTAAAGTAAACCTGTATCTTTTCATGTTGAATATTGTTGATATTTTTTTTTTTTTGTTCAGAGTTTGACAGGTGGAAAGAATGGAGGTGTTCACTGTACAGATGTAACCAATGCCAGCAGAACAATGTTGTTCAACATTCATTCCTTGGAATGGGATCCTGAGCTCTGCCAGTAAGCTCAGTTTTTCAGTAATATAGTTATTTAAATAGATTTTATAAGTGATATATAAAGATACTCATTTAATAGTAAGAATTTCCTATCTAGAGTAAGATCAGCAGTAACTGCTGTGTTTACTGTTATCATTAATAGTGTTTATTGTTATAATTAAGAATTAAGATTCATTGTTCTCCAGATGTCAAAATTACAACTGACTGGATTAATTAAAAGTATCAGAGCCTTGATTTTTTTCTGTAGATGGAAGACTGGTTCAGGGAAACAATGACACTTAAGAGTTTATTTATTCCTTCATGAAATTTGTAAAGTGGTTATAATGACAATGTGTCTGTTTTAAATTTAAAATTATTAATAACAGTATTATAAAGATATTGTTGGAAGAGGAATGACTTTCCACATGAAAGCATTGGATGTCTTCAAAATATTCAAATATATGCTGTTTTGCTCCATAATTCAGTGTCACGTACTGTAACAAGTGGAAAAACACATAGTGATGGATTAAACCCTAGGAATCAAAGTTCCTTTTATAGTTTTTTTTTTCTTTACCGCTTAAACTTATTTAAGAAAATAAATGCAAAATGCCTTCTGATTTAGGACTGACCATATATATAAATTATTTTGCATTGTGTTCAGGTTCTTTGATATTCCTATGGAAATACTTCCAAAAGTACGAAGCTCCTCTGAGATTTATGGCCTGATGGTATGTTTTCTTGTGTGGGTGTGAAGTTACTCTTGTAAAAAATATAACCATATCAATACAGATTTGACAGAATTTTGATAGATTAAGACTAATAGCTTTTTCTAGACCAGTATTTTGTTTATGATCAGTATATCATTATCTACTGCTGTGTAATATTACATGAAGTTGAGTATCTGTTGTTTGTTAAGTATCAAATAGACAAAACAAGATGGGAGGATAAGGATAAAAATTGGAATTTTTAATTACAATTACTTACTGATTTAGCAACTACCCATCAGAATGGAATGTATCATCAGCAGATTAAAAGAATGAGATTGCTGTTACTAGAGCACAATATTTTTACTTCTTGCACAACTGAAGAGATGAAAGTCGCTGTGGAAGTCTTCATGATCTAAGAAGACTGGATGAGATGTGTAATATCTTATTTCCGCATAACTGAAGTCAGTTTCTGTGAACTGGAAGATCACAAGCCACACCTTAGATTGCCTTATTTTTGAAAAATAAACTCCTCTTGTGTTCTGTATTTACATAGCACTCAGTAAAAAAAATATTTTGGAATATTGTGATGTCTTTTTAATCACACTGCTTCCAGTGCAGCCGTGAATATTAGTTAGGTGTAAATCATTAATTGTTATCATGGGGCTAAGGTTTCAAGTTTACTTTGATGCTCTTCTGATACAGTGGCATCTAATTTATTCTTAAAAGCTTCAGGATCAGATAAACTGGGTGTTGTGATTTTCTGTTCTTTTTTTCCTGCTAGTTTGCCCTATTCTTTACTAAGAACATACTGACATTTTGTAATTAAGACATATTATATATTTTTTATTTAAAATATAACTCTAACTTGCCTGAAATGTAAGTATTTTTGCTAATTTTTTAATGGAGATACCACTAGAAGTCGTTGCTGACTTTTATTGATGTGAAGGTCAGATGAGAGTGAGTTGTATTAAGCTGAATGAGTGAGGTAAATGGAAAAAGATACTACCTGGCAACTGAAACAGTACAGCTGGTCACTTTGAATATGAACTTTTGTTTCTTTTCCCCTTTCCTTCCTTTTGTTTTCTTTTTCTTCCTTTTGCTGACTATAGAAAATCTGTCCTAGCCTGGTGAGTAGAGGCTTCCATTAGGCTGACCACCTATATCTTGTCCATTCTGTTCAGATGCTGTGCATTTCCATTGGTTTAAGGATCAATGAAAACACACTTTCTAGAGCAAAAAATTTGGCGGGCATTTCCGAATTTGAGATATTACCATTAGAGTTCATGCCAACCGAAGTTGTTTCTAAAATGTAATCTTGATGTATGCGTTTGCCTTAATTTGCCGGCTGTTGAATATTTGTTTTTATAGTCAAGTAAAAATACAGCTACTGGCTAATAAAAGTTGGCTGTCTCATTTTATAAATAAGAAAAGTCAGCCATTCTGTCTACAAATATTCATTCTACTATAGTGAAACATTAGATTCATGCTGTATTTTTTAGTGCATCTATAAACTCAATTACCTTAAATCCAGTTAATTAAAATGAAAATTAAAGAGAACAAGATTCAGCTTGGAAATGCACTTGCATGGCTTCACTGAAAATGCATTTTCACAGTTGCATAAAGAAAACAATTTAAAGAAAGAAGTAAAAATTGTCAGGATATAAATTTCTTATGATACCTATTGCAAGATGCAGCTGTAAAACTATGTGGTAATGTTTGGAGTAAGTTCTACGTGAGACTTAAAATGCTGTATCCTAAAATGAGGCATCTGTCTTTGCTTAGTGTGTCATCACAATCGGTTTTTTTCTAGTCACATTACCAGTTTTGCACTTGTGCTTTTTACACTTGACGCTGGCTGCACAGGTTACACTGAACCTAATTTTCTGTACACTATGATTTCAACAAAGTTTACGGTAAGAACTGTTGAGGTGACATAAAGTATACCTGCAGACTTCTTGATCTGTATTTTCTACTGTTTTAGGCATGAGCTGCATTAAGCTTAAGTCCAGTGTATGTCTGAACTGAACCATGTTGCTTACATGACCCTTCTTTGTTTTCCTTTGAGCATTACAAGTTTAGCTTTTTTTTCATTGCCTTAAACTGTAGTCATGGAAAGCTAATTTGGAACTTTTATTTTTCTTTTTGCGAATCAGAAATCTGGAGCTTTGACAGGTGTACCGATTTCTGGGGTAAGTCCTACTTCAGCTCAGATTCTGGCATAAGAACCTGATACTGCATGAACGTATCTTCACTGGAAAAAGCTTTAAGATGGGTGAATCTTGCTACAAATTCAGCTGATAGTTTTTTACTTCTTGTTAAAACATGAAGTAGACTCTTGAAGCTGAATTATTAATTGACTTGGTTCTTCATTATTAAGTTAAGGTCTGGCTGTGGAAATACAGCTGAGAGCTTTAATGTGTATGTGTAGTGCTGTGGGAAACTTAAGATCTCTAAGTAAATTAGTAATGTTACAAAATGGAAGCAAGCTCTGATTTATATATAAAAGGGGTTCAGTATATATATAATCCAGAAATGTTGGGCAGTTTCTGATCTTTTTCCAATACAGCACACATAAAGACAGTGAATTTTAATTTTGATTTCTTTAAATTGTTCACTGTAAGTAGCACAACACATTTCACTTGTGGTTTGTACGAAGAGAAAAGTAGTAAAAAGCACAGGCTGTCTCTACAGATTCTTCCTCGCTTTCAGTTACCTGCATGCTCCTAGTAGATTAAATTTATAGTTAAATAAGTCTGTTCATGTTCATGCATGTAATTCATATGTAGATGTTTGCTAAAAAAATCTCTCACTTTTCAGTGCTTGGGTGACCAGTCTGCTGCTCTTGTTGGGCAAATGTGTTTTCAAGATGGGCAGGCAAAAAATACGTAAGTTAGTATGAAAGTTGTAAGATAAACAGTACTTCACTGCTCTGTTTGGAATTTAGTATTATGTTCTCTTTCAAGCTAACTGCCAAATACTTTTGTAGTTACTGCATATGCATAGCTCTACCATTTGACTTTGTTGACCTACAAAGTAAACAGTGTCCTGACTTTTATGTAAAATAGTGAAGACATTAAATTGTGGAGACATTAAAGTTAAATGGTTTGTGAGGTATATTTTGGAATGAAGTCACTGTGAGGAAATAGCTCAGTGTGACAGGAGGATTTTAATTTTAAAATTTTCCAAAACAGACATTTAAAAAGTTGCAGTAAGTATCATTTAAATTGTGACTAAGTTAAACAAATACAGGCCGTGTGAGTTAGATTGCGTAGAGCTGAATGACAAAAATACCAGAGCATTTTTAGATGGGAAAGGTTCGTTTCAGTTGCAGGGCTTAGCTTTGCTTGTGTCTAGCTCAGTATGGAGAATTTTACATTTGGGTTTTTTTCTATTTCTCAGCCTCTTGGTGTCCCTTGTTTAAAAGAGCCGATCAGTTAAATCAGGCAACTGGTGTAATCAAACATTCATTTGAGGAAAAGCTCTCTGCTTAAATGACTTACTGTTCCATTTACAACCATGTGCTTAACTGAGCATGTAGGTACATACACAGTACTGGACTTTCACAGATTTAATTACCCATTAATCTATACTTGTTGCTAATTAACCATCGCTTTATCTTTTATACTTATACACAGATTTAATGGTTATTGGCCTTGTATTTTAGTAGAACAAACATGGTTCTAAGTAATATTGTCATAAAGTATTTTTATAAAAAATACTTTTATAACAGAAGAGACCTTTTGAAAAAAATCCAGCTAAACTAAATGGTAAAAAATGAGATTTTTTTGTAACCTATATATGTTATTGATTTACCCTTTTTCTCTCCAAATATAACTGAAGACATTCTCAGTACTATTTTAAGCTATTAATTTTCAGGATATTGAAAAGGTAGGGAACGCATCATTTTTTAGAATAAGTTAGAGTGAATTATAAGTGTTTTGTACTCCTTTTATTAATCGGTGTCCTTTTAAGTGTGTGTATGCACATATACATGTGATGTTGTCTTCAAATGAGAAACATGCCATTTATAGAAACTTTTGAACTGAATATGTTTAAAGAAAACCCTCTTCTTTGTGACAGGAACAGTTTCTTAAATTTTCCCCTTTAAAAGCTTGAATTTAATATTGTGGAATATTTATTTTATAAAGTAGCTTTCATAATCAGTTTAAATTGAAGTAGGTAAACACTGCCACCAAATTGGAATTCACACTTAGTTTTCAGCTGTACCTGCTCCTTGATTGAGTATTATATAAGAAATTGCCAGAGAGGCAGGTGTGGGACTAGGTTCTTCAGCCGCAGGCTGCATTTAAATCAACTTTCTAAGCATGATTTTACTACCACTTAATAGTAACATAACCTTCAGGGGGCAAAAAGTCACATCTTGATTCTCTACAAGGGGAGTCATGGATTCATGAATTGCAGTAACAGGTTATCCTTTAAACATCCCAGTTTTAACTTTCCCTTGCTTTCATGCTAGGTATGGAACAGGATGTTTCTTGATGTGCAATACAGGTCAGAAGGTCAGTTGCATTTTTTAATTGTTCACTTTTTTTTTTTACAGACTTAATATTTAAGTTCTTGGGTACAGTAGCCTTTCTTGAACTTACTAGGAACAATCATGTTATAATCATAGAATGGTTTGGGTTGGAAGAGACGTTAAAGATCATCAAGTTCCAACCCACCTGCTGTGGACAGGGACCCCTTCCACTAGACCACATTGATCAAAGCCTCATCCAACCTGGCCTTGAACACCTCCAGGGATGGAGCATCCACAGTTTCTCTGGGCAACCTGTTCTAGTGCCTCACCACCCTCACAGGAAAAAATGTCTTCCTAATATCTAATCTAAATCTACCCCCTTTCAGCTTAAAACTACTACCCCTCATCCTATCTCTACACCCTCTGATACAGAGTGCCTCCTCATCTCTCCTGTAGGCCCCCTTTTAGTACTGGAAGGCTGCTATAAGATCTCCCTGGAGCCTTCTCTTCTTCAGGCTGAACAACGCCAACTCTCTCAGCCTGTCCTCGTATGGACAGGCTCCAGCCCTCTGATCATTTTTGTGGCGCTCCTCTGAACTTACTCCAGCACGTCCATGTCTTTTTTATGTTGGGGGCCACAGAGCTGGATGCAGTACTCCAGGTGGGGTCTCACAAGAGCAGAGTGGAGGGGGAGAATCACCTCCCTTGACCTGCTGGTCATGCTTCTTTTGATGCAGACCAGGACACGGTTGGCTTTCTGGGCTGCAAGCGCACATGGCTGGGTCATGTTCAGCTTCTCATTAACCAACACACCCAAGTCCTTCTCCTCAGAGCTGCTCTCTATCCATTCTCTGCCCAGCCT
>NW_010097492.1:17902-63927 GCF_000699245.1 Pterocles gutturalis
ACAAAGATGTTAAACAACACTGGTCCCAGTACTGACCCCTGCAGAGTGCCACTCATCACTGGTCTCCACTTCGACATCTCTCCACTGAGCACAACTCTTTGAGTGCGACCATCCAGCCAGTTCCTTATCCACCGAGTGGTCCTTCTGTCAAATCCGTGTCTCTCCAATTTAGAGACAAGGATGTCATGCGGGACTGTGTCAAAGGCTTTGCACAATCCAAGTAGATGATGTCAGTTGCTCTTCCGTTATCCACCAACGCTGTGACCTCATGGTAGAAGGCCACTAAATTTGCCCTTAGTGAAGCCATGTTGGCTTTCACCAATCACCTCCTTATTTTCCATGTACCTTAGCATAGTTTTCAGGAGGATCTGCTCCATGATCTTGCCAGGCACGGAGGAGAGACTGGCCAGCCTGTAGCTTCCCAGGTCTTCCTTGTTTCCCTTTTTAAAAATGGGCGTTATGTTTCCCCTTTTCCAGTCAGTGGGAACTTCACCAGACTGCCATGAATTCTCAAGTATAATGGATAGTGGCTTAACAAATTTGCCAGTTCCCTCAGGACCCACAGATGTATCTCATCAGGTCCCATGGACTTGTGCACCTTCAGGTTCTTGGATGGTCTCGAACCTGATCTCCTACAGCTGTCAGTTCTTCATTCTCCCAGTGCTTTTGCCTTCTGCGACTTGATTAGTGTGGCTTGAGCACTTGCTCATGAAGACTGAGGTAAAGAAGTCATTGAGTACCTCAGTCTTCTCCATGTCCTGGGTAACCAGTTCTCCCGTTTCCTTACAGAGAGGGCCCACATTTTCCTTAGTCTTCCTTGTATCACAGACATAGACATAGAAGCTCTTCTTGTTGCCCTTGATGTCCCTGGCCAGATTTAATTCTGTGAGGGCTTTAGCTTTCCTGTCCTGATCTCTGACTTATCTCTGTATTTCCCCCAGGTTACCTGTCCTTGCTTCCACCCTCTGTAAGCTTCCTATTTTTGTTTGAGTTCTCCCAGGAGTTTCTTGTTCATCCATGCAGGCTTCCTGGCATTTTTGCCTGACTTTCTCTTTGTTGGGATGCTCCTGAGCTTGGAGGAGGTGAGCCTTGAATGTTAACCAGCTTTCTTGTGTCCCTCTTCCCTCCAGGGCTTTATCCTGTGGTACCCTACCAAGCGGATCCCTAAAGAGGCCAAAGTCCACTCTCCTGAAGTCCAGGGTAGTCAGTTTGTTGTGCACCCTCCTCACTGCCCTGAGGATCTTGAACTCCACCATTTCATGGTCACTGCAGCCCAGGCTGCCCTTAAATTCTACATTCCCCGCCAGCCTTTCCTCATTGGTGAGAACAAGGTCCAGCATAGCACCTTCTCGTCATTGGCTCCTCTATCACTTGGAGAAGGAAGTTGTCATCAACGCATTCCAGGAACTTCCTGGCCTGCCTATGCTGTGCTATGTTGTTCTTCCAACAGATATTGGGGTGATTGAAGTCCCCCATGAGGACCAGGGCTTGTGAGCGTGAGGCTGCTCCTATCTGTCTATAGAGGGCCTCAGCCACTTGGACTTCCTGGTCAGGTGGCCTGTAGCAGACCCCCACTATAGTGTCACTTGTCCCTGCCCCTCCCTTTAGTCCTGACCCATAAGCTCTCCGTCAGCTCTTCATCCATCCCCAAGTGGAGCTCCATCCACTGCAGCTGGTCATTGACATAGAGGGCAACACCCCCTCCTCATCTCTCCTGCCTGTCCTTCCTAAAGAGTCTGTAACCTTCCATTCCAACACTCCAGTCACAGGATCCATCCCACCATGTCTCTTTGTTGCCAGTGATATCATAGCCCTGCAGGCATGCACACATCTCTGACTCCTCTTGGTTGTTCCCCATGCTATGTACGTTTGCATAGAGGCACTTAAGTTGGGCTCTCAGTGAGGCTGGACTTCCTATATGCTGCTCTTCACGTGCTCTCCTGCTGGCCTGTCATCCTGTGATATTGGTAGAGCTAAGGAAAAGTGCATACTGAAATCTGAAAGAATAGAAAGTAATAATTGGTTCAAGGTATTTCAGTAAGTCTCCATTTCCTGGGTCCTTAAGTTTCCAAAAAGAACTTTTCGTAGCCAGTTTCTTGCTCTTTGCTTATATATGTTTCTTAACCTCACCCAGAAGTGCTGTGTTGTGTTACTTAACCACATGCTTTTCTCCTTGTCTTGGCTATTCTATTTTTTTCCTTCATTTCCTCCCATTGTTTCTTTGTAGTTGTAGTTGAAGAAATAACACAAAGCTTTGGCTTCCTTATCATTCACATCTCCTTCTAAAAGACCCCCAGTTCTTTGCTATAAGGAGGACTGGAAAGATCTGAGGCAGCTTGTGGAAATGAGGATTAACACCAGCAACCTTGGGGTTCTATCTTAAGTGTTTATTTGGAGTGACTGATAATTTACTTTGTTTAAATTTCCCATATTTTATTTTTTTTCCAGTGAAGGTTTTGTCTCTTGTTTATTATAATTTGAATATATTTATTTAAATATTTTCTGTCTCTGTTCATGCTTTACCTTTTCTTTCACCTTTCCCCATTTAGTCTGTGTTTTCTGAGCATGGTCTTCTAACCACGATAGCTTACAAACTGGGCAGAGACAAACCTGTTTGTTATGCACTAGAGGTAAGTGCAGTAATTTCTTCCTTTTCATAGCGATGCGTGTTCTTGTTTACTTCTGTTTTCTAATGTCCTTATGTTATCTTCAGAGAAACCCTTCAGTTGCATGGAAATCAAAACAGCTTTGTGCTATAGCTTGTATGCTTCAAGGCTGATGTGTGGTTTTGGTTATCCCTATCTCCATTCTGTATCACATAATCTAATAAAAATATCTCTACATTGCATCATTTATATTTTCAGGACATGATGGCTAAAAGTTTTTTTCTGTTACACAGTCTTTCAAATCTTTAATAAATGTTATAAATAAATAAAAAAAGAAAATATATATCCTAAAATTGAGTTTAAAAAAGAGGGAAAAAAGCACTAGCGTTTCAGTTATCCTCTCATAATAAAAGACATGACTAAATATCTTTGGGTTTTATTTCATTCTGATTAATTTTACTTTTAACTTTTAAAAATTTGAACCATTTCTTTGTATGAGAAACAACTGAGCTTTTTTTCACCTACTAAGACTTAGGTGCCTACTTCCAGAATTTCATTCTTCACTTCTCCACACAGTTCTGAGGGCATCCAAATTCAGTAGAAAATTGTATTTTTACTGTAACTTCCCGGTTCACTGTTCTAAATCTCTGTTTCTGAAGCACAGATCAGCTGAGCACCTGTTTGGCACCAAAGCTTTGTCAGAATAAACAGAATGATTATTCTTCCGTCGATGTTGTTTAGTGGGGTTGATCTAATAGTTATTCTTAAAACATACATGAGGAATTCTCTGCTGCCATTCAGCTTAGGTAGAGAGCCTATGTTTTCCATGTGAAACAGACAAAGAATGCACAGGATTTTCTTTGCTGAGAGAATAGTTTGTGGCTTACAGTACTTTACTAGGATGTGCGAGGCTGTGTTCATTTCCTTTTCCTTCCCTATGGAAAGTTGATCTTGCGTTTGCCATGTTCTGGTAAACGTTGGGGTTTTCATTTTGTGCAAGTGTGTGAGAGGTTTGTTTTATTTTTAACCCATGTTCTTAAAGCAAGAACTTGAACTGTTTTGAGGGTGATTTGTATTTCTGCATGCTGAAACACATGCATGTGTACTTTGCTTCTTACTCATCTCTAAGTCTTTAATGATATTGTCTGAAGAAATGGCTTCAACAGAAGATATTAAGTGTTCTTTCTCCTGTATCCATACTAGAGTTATCTACAGTCTGCTGGTTGAGGCACTTCAGAGAGGCAAGAAATGCAGATTCAGCCTTTTCTTTTAATCAAACCCATATCTTGTAACTGTAATAGCTATCTGGTTAGAAAACACCCCTGCTCCTTCTAGCAGTGGCTTTGAATGAAAATATAATGCTGCTACCTTTTTACTTGAAGCTTAGTCTAGTAGACTTCAGACTATCTTATAGAGAAGTCCTTTTGGACTTTGGAGTGAGATGGGTGCCATGCCATTCATCTATGATACGATGGAACCATTCAGGGCTGTTTGCTGACTCAACAGAGGAATTTTGCTGGCAAATGGAAATGCCTAAATTTTCTGTCTGGGCATTCGTATTTAGAAGCTAGACATAATCGGTCTTGGTTTTTTAAATCAAAGCATAAAAATGTTAATTTGTCAGAAAAAAAAGCCTGGGACTACTGGACCTCGTGATGGTATATTCAGGAGAAGACCTAAATTAGAGAGACAAGAAGACTGTTTAGGTTAGAAATGTCATGGTAACTCCCCTCCATGGAAAAAATCGTGCAACATGCACCTTTTCTACATGGAACCTGTGTAACAGGCTATCCTTTTTACGTGTCAGTCTCCAGCTGGCAAGAAACTTGGGGTTTGGTTGTGGGCATTCTTGGGAGTGCTTTAAACTGTGACTGTAAGCCTACAATTGGAGGCTGCAGCCAACCCTCCTCCCCAGTCTTGTAAAAAGGAACATGAAGCTACCAGTTGTTGACTCCTAATGGTGCAGTGATTTTGTTTCTTTCAGGGATCTGTTGCAATAGCTGGTGCTGTTGTTCGTTGGCTGAGGGACAATCTAGGTATTATTAAGACTTCACAGGAAGTTGGTGAGTAGTCAGAATTCGGAGCTGTTCAGCTTTTTAAGTTTTATTTTCCAGTGTCTTGATGTCTCTAATGTTGCATGAAAGCTTAAAACATTGAAGTAAAGAAAAGCCAGAAGACGCATATATGTTGCTGAGCTTGAACAATTTGTTTTGCATGCATGATATCGCTATTTATTGATACATGCATTTCATACAGCATACTAGTAGGACCTTTGAAACCCTTTGTCAGCTTTGTTCTGTTGCAATCTGTACTTTTTATTAGTTTCCCTAGCAAGCAGATATTCAGGAAGATACAATACTTACAGTGTATTTCCTGGTTTCATACAATATTGAATTTTCCAGAGCCAAGAGTATTTAAGTCTCTATTACAAAAGCCAGAGCCTATTTGGGCCACTTAGAACTCAAATTTTACGTAAAACTTCAAAGACAAAGCAAAAACCTAAAATGTCAATGGTTTTCTGTGAGAAAGCTTCACAGATTATACAGAAGAATATAAACTGCTGTCATGTGAATTAGCCAACTGCTGAAACACTACAGTACGTGTTGGCTTTGCAAGTTTGACTAGACCTCTGGAAGGTTTGAGTTTCAAGAACGTTAGTCTTGTCAGTGATGTTAAAGTCATGTGGGACTTCATCATCTCTTCCTGTTTCCCTGAACATATCCTTCCTTCTCCCTTCACTCCTTTTTTAATTGGAGTCTGTATGAAAGTACCATTTTCACAAGACTTTTTGAATAAGTTTTCCTATTTTTTTTCTCTATTGCTATGCTTCTCTGATCAATGCAAACAGAAAAAACCTTACAAAAGCAGAAAAAAATATTTTCCTTTCTTGTTATAGGAAGGAGCTGCACATTAGCATTACTTCATTTGCAGTTCTACATGTTTTAGTATAATTTTTAAAATTACAAATATTTTAATATTGAGGACTTCAGATATCCAAAGTTATTACTCAGATTTTAAGAAACTTCAGATATTTTTGTAGCTAAGCCTTGTGTTTATATATGTAAGCTGAGAATTTAGAACTCTAAATCCATTTGAAATTAATGAGAATTTAGTTCATAACTCCCTTTGGTCTTGATCCAGTTTCACTTGCTTGCCTTGACTTAAATGCAAGAAAAATGTGACCTTTTGGCCTCCTTTGAAGTTTGCATTCTTTACCCACAGGATACCCTTTGAAAACCTTACAGGATCTAGTTCAGAATACTGAGTACACAATTTTGGGTTTTGGTTTTGAGTTTTCATTTTACATTTCCCATAACCTCCTATGGTCCATCTTCCATTCATATTGTTGCAAATGGACAACTAGTTAATGAGGAGCAGAGTGCCAGAGTTAGTTGTATTTTTTTATTGTATTTGGCTTGATTATTTTTGTAACTACCTAACATATTCTGAATATTTTCCCTATTTAATTAATAACACCTGTAAGTGTCATATTTAAGTGTTGTTACAGTTGTGAAAAACTAAGTGAAGATTGTTTGTGTGTCTGCATTAGAAGAGCTGGCTGCCGAAGTGGGGAGTTCTTATGGCTGCTACTTTGTGCCAGCATTTTCAGGACTGTATGCACCATATTGGGAACCCAGTGCAAGGGGGTAAGGATCTGACTAAACAATGCATTTGCAGGGAGATTTAATGATTTTACAGATACTATCCCTAGTCTTTTCAGGTATGTGAAATTGTTCTTTTTTTTCCTTTATGTGTCTAGATACATCATTGTCTGTGGTATCTTCAAGTAAATACAAAAGAGAAACACAGTAGCTGATCTGTTCAAAACAACTGCTACTGAGAGAAAAAGGATTAGCTAGCTCACACCCTTCTCTTCACCTCTCCAAAATAAAGGGGGTGGGGGACAGGGAAAACATTTGGGCTGGGTTGTACGTTTCAGAGGACAAGTATAAGATAGTTCTATTGTTCTTGCCACTAGCAGGTCTAGCTTTTTTTATTCACACATTACTGGTTCTGAAAGGATTTTCATCTCACTAAAGAGAAGGAGGAGGTCCGCATACTTGTGAGCTGTCAGGCAACAAAAGTAGAAAGTGAAGAATTTAGTGATGATGATTAATTTTTCTGAGCTCAGCAGCCCATGGCTGCTGCATTCACTGTCTGAAATTATATAGGCTGTTTAACACCTCCATGCTTCTCCTCCCTCTCCTTCCCCTTATGTCCTGCTTTCTTTCCAGTCTATTGAACACTCTTTTCTCCTCTCCTTCCAGTCCCTTTCCTAGTTGTTAAGGCTTAACTAGCTGGTACTAGTTAGAACTACTAGCTCAAACAATAACCTTCTATTTGTCTTCTGCTATTGTGAGCTTGCCTACTGTTGCTGGAATTACAACATGCCATGGGAGTTGCAGAAGCATAATAGATTTAAATATAAAATAACTTTCCTAAAGTGAAAAAAAGAAATCTTAAAGAACATTTTGTTCCCAAGGTTTCAAGTAGTTGCATCTTTAGAATTTAGATGCTTTTCGTACATACGGAAAAAAAAGTAATCTTTGAGTTAGATGTTTTTACAGTTTTTCAGACCACAGTGCTTTACTTTGTAATTGTTAAAAGCTGATCTTTGGAGTGGCAGCAACTAAAAATGTCCTTAATTCTCTTTGAACCTGCATGTATCCAGCACCAAACATAGCAACATTTCTGTGTAGTACTCTACTATCCCTCAGATGATGAAATAGAATAAAGGAATTATTATTTGCTCAGCTGTTCAGAGTACATTGACAGAATTCAGCTTACTTATGGTTCGATGTAGCATGATTTCCATATCCAAAAGTCTCTTTGAAGGTGCAGAAGCAACTAACGATCAGAATAGATATGAAAACAAATTTAAGCATTTAAAACACAGCACTGACCCAGCTGGGCTTTTCCTTAAGAACTGAAAGCACTAGAGAATTTATTAAGTTTTTAGTGATAGGTGATATTATTTTTTAAAGAAAAATTAGCCTCGGTCATACATTTCCTTTTGTTAAAGGAAGACCAAAGTTTCTGTGTGTGTGTGTTTCTGTGTGTGTGGGTGAAAATGCACCCCTTTGCATGCAGATTGGCAATAAAATTTTAATCTACAGCGATTGTATCGATGAAAAGCATGTTTGTTAGGAAAAGAGGGATGAGAGAGCTTAGATTAAAGAGAAACAGGCTTTTTAATATTAAAAAGCAGTCCTCATACCGTGGAACTAATGAACTTTGAATTAGAAGGCCTAGGTCTGAAGTAATAGTGTATGTCTGGTAAAGAGGTATGTCCTAACTGTTTGGGCTTTTTTTTTCTCTTCAACAGTATTATCTGTGGCCTTACTCAGTTTACAAATAAAAACCACATTGCCTTTGCTGCACTAGAAGCGGTCTGCTTTCAAACACGAGAGGTAAAGGCAAATTGGGTCCTAAATTCATTATAAATTAGTATAATAACAGGGAATGTAGCTGTTCAGGAAGAGAGAGGTTTGAAAAGCTTTAATGAAGATTAATAATATGATTTATCATATAATTTATCGTGATTATTTATGATGGTTGGCAACAGCAGGGGGGTTGAAACTAGATGATCTTTAAGGTCCTTTTCAACCCAGGCCATTCTTTGATTCTATGATTCTATGATTTATATTGTACTTGGATGCTATTCTTCTCTTTGCATAGTGCTAACATTGAAAAAATGTTCCTGTGGACTGAGCTACAATGATCTGGTTGGGTGGTACATTATTTTGGGGTGGCAAGCCTTCTTTTTATCAGCACTTGAAATAAGGTGAACATATTTTGGGAATATTTTGAGAGGCCGAACACAGAAACGTTAAAATGACAAAGCCAGTGCCATAACTAAAAGGTTGCATTAGTTCTAAAACATAGAAAGCTACATTTTATATCGTCTGCTGTGATGGAGATGGCTTATGTTGCTTTTGGTACACAAGAACAAAAATGAGTTAAAGCAAGACAGCAAACATACCAAGGGAAATAGGGATTCACTTCTGGCCCATTACATCTTGTATTACCTTAACTGGCATTCTGCAACAGCAAACAAATTCTCACAGAATAAATGAATTCTCCAACCAAATCAATCAGATATCAGGGTTGATATCAGAATGTTCTGAGCATTAGAATCTTCATATCACCATCTACTATCAATTTACGCTCCCTGTGTTCCATACAAATACAGGAGAAACAGAAATCTCTAGATCCCAAAGGGCAACAGTCATACCTTAATTTGATTGCATATTTTTAAACTGCTGTCATTTAAACATATTGAGTTTTAAAATAACACTCAGCTAAAACTGTGTGAGAGGAGGAAAGCAGCTTGCTGTTTCTGTAGTGACATAGAGTAAGAAGTACTCATGTGTAAAAAGACAGCCAGAAATTTCACCCAGGCATCTGCTTTTGAGGATGCGCTAACAGCCTCTGAGTCCTCAGAAAGTCATGAAGGAGCTTGCAATTAGCCTGTATCTGTAAGTCAGTGTAAAGTTGCAGGGACCTGAACTGATAGTCTAGTTTGTTGTCTGTTCCTCTCTTTCCTTGTCCCTCCTCCCATCCATTCCCTCTCATGTGACAGCTGAAGGAACTTTCCAGCAGAAAATTATCCCTCTTTTTGCTGGGCTATTTTTCTGCTGGATTAATGATCTCAGCTGCCTCCCAGGGGAGTACAGCAAGTGTTAGAACTAGAGATAGGGCATGTGGCTGGGAGTAGGAGCTAGGGGAATAAAGCTCTCCAACTGCATGAGGGTGAAATTAACTGTTTGAACAGATCTAATACTTCCTCATACTGTAGTCAATGTGCTTTTATCACAATGACAGGAGGGCCTTATCAGGTCTCTTGGACACACTTAAATTAACAGATTAAGTCCTAGTGACACGGATAAAATGTATGTATATTTTACAAAGATACATTATTGGTTCTGTCTTGTCAGAACCAAAGTTATTTTGTTTTAATTCCAGTTAAAGTGGAAGTCTTTTGTATCCCTCAGGAAAACCCTCAAATTTCATGTTCACTGGAGTTTTTGCTTGTTTTATACTGCCATCCAATCCTTCCAAGTCTTTGTTTCTTGTTATCCAGAACCCTCCTTCCTTGTGCAGACAGATGACACTTGTTAAGTTTTCTCTTCCAGAAGGCATTATGGAAAAAAAAGCAATTTTTCAGTTCTAAGAGCTGTACAGTGCTGTCATTAGACAAAACTTACATACCTGGAAACTTTTGTTCCTTCATCCCTTCCTGTTTTCTGGCATTCTTTTCATTTTTTTTTAGTCTCTACTGAGCACGCAGTATGATCCAACATGCTCTTGCAGAGTAGTAAACAAAGTTAGAGTGTCCCACAGTATTTGTGTGTAAAGCTGAGATTATGAGGCACTGCTGAAGTTTTGAATGGTATAAAAGGCAGGTGAAATCAGCATAGACAAATGTAAAATGATACACGTGAAGGAAATAAGTGGTGGGGAGCAGTACTAGTTTAGTACTGCCAGCAAACTTTGCTGCTGTGTTATGAATCCTCTTTTCCAGGTTATTTCTAATGTATTGAACAGTGCAGGCCCATGGACAGATCCTGCCACCGTGAAAACTGGCCTTTTACTCTTGCCTTCTATTTTTTAACCATTGTTTATCCTGTGGCAGTTCTTCAAGGTCCTTTAAAGATTTTCTGGTAAGGGACCTTGCTGACTTACTTTTTGGGAGCAGGTAGAATCTACTCGACACCTCATCTCTCTAAAGTTTTTGCTACCTTACAAACCAACAATTTTTTTTGTCCTTTTTTAAAAAACATGTTGACTTTTTCCAGTAAGGATTGTATAACTGGGTACTTTGTGAACTACAGAACAGCACAGAATGCGTTATAGTTCTTGTCTTTTTTCTGGTCTATGTTGTTTTGTCATTTAAAGCTGAGAAAAGCACACCTCTTCTTTTTATTCAAATAAATTGCAAAGAGAAAGTAATTCTGCACTAGTTAATGCCTAACTTTGTCAACAAAAATTATGTACTAACCTTAAAAAAATGTAAATGAGACATTTAATTGGCTTCTTGTACAAAACCCTAGAAAACCCACTATTCCACATTTAATAGGTGCTCATAGGATGGTGCCATGGTGTTACAAGTAGGTAAGGTTTGAGGCAAAACTTACATTTTTAGAAAACCTGCTAAAAAGTATATTGATAGGTATCAGTGAATTAAATACTTCACTCTTATTTAATTATCCCTTGCAAACTGCTTAACACTTTTCATTTATTTTCATCTATCCACTGTGCCCAAAAGAAGGAAACATAATATTACAAAAAATTACACTTAGTTGTCTTTTCAGTCTATCTCAAGAAATGTAAAATTCTCAATTTTCAATAACTAATTGAAAATATTTCAAGAGGTAGCTCTTTCAAAACAGCTCAATGTTCAGCAGTTCCTGTTGAAGTGTCTTCCAAATTGCCAGTTCAAACATTTTAATTTTTCAGTTATTTAATGCAACAAATTAGAGAAAGTATCTAGACAAACTGGAGTCAGGTAAACGACTCCATTTGTTATCATTTCTTCGTTGGTTAGCTTTGATAAATGTTGCAGTTGTCATCATCTTTTCTTCAAAATTGTTCTTATTTTGGACCACATAACCAACACATAGACTAGATATAGAGCATCAGAGGAGAAACATCTCCTACACCAGGATTTCTGTAATAAATAGAATGCATTTGTTGTATTTGAAACAGAACTGTATTGTCACTAGTGCTGTTTTGCCCTCTTGATATATAGGGGAGGGAAATTATCTGCTTAACACCCTTCAGCAAGTGCTGATTTATTGGTATTTTACACTCAGAGGGGTATCATGGATTTCTCTGCAATTGCATTTTAAGATATATTACTTTTAAGATTTTAGATGCCATAAACAAGGACTGTGGGGTACCACTAAATCAGTTACAAGTAGACGGAGGAATGACGGCTAACAAAATCCTCATGCAACTCCAATCAGACATTCTCTGTATTCCAGTAGGTAAGATGAAATTACAACTGCCATTTTCTTTTTTAAAGCTGAAAACAGCATTGGTTTGTAATGGCTAATGAAGGCAGGTTGAATGGTTTGCTTTATTGTTGTTACTGGTCTTTTGCTACTTCTTGACAATGTTGGGGTTTTTTTCAGAAAAAGTTTTCATATCTTGCATCCAGTTTTGCGGTTCACTTTCCTGGAGAATCACTGACTTATTTCTTGTGTTGAAAAATTATAGCACTATGATGGTATTGAACTTTAAAGTTTTCATATGAATTTCTAAACATCTAACAATTTTAAAATTGAAAAATTGAAATTTATGCTCTCCTGTAACGTTTTGACCCTGAGAATCTTGCTCGGAGACAAATCAGAACTTTGCGCCACCACTGCTTGTGTTTTGCTCTTGCATTTCCCTTTTTTGTGTTCCCTCTGCTTTCACAAACCTTTGAGGAAGACCCACAAAACACATTGTCAATTCTGTTTCCTCCCACAGCAGCAGTGAAGAAGAGAATAGAGTTTGCAACAAAAGTGGGAATTTTACAGCCGGTTTTCTTGGCATGCATGATATGAAATACAAACCCAAATGGTGTTGTTTCTCTCTGAGACAAATTAAAGTTTACAATGCCATTATTCTGACCCAACAGCAATGCAGGCATTTTAGAAATGATCATGTAACACTTCTTTCACAGAAGCCCCCTAGAATAATAAAAAGGCTTTTTAGCTTTTGAAGGATGTGTTTCAATACGCTGAAGCTCTTTAAAGAACTCACTTGAAACCTGGAGCATTTCAGCATCAGTGAAAAGGGTGCATGGTTCTGAAGACATATTTTAACACCTGTAGCAGATCACAAGTTGCTGAGTATTGTAAGCTGTACAATAGCATCCTTAAGGATGCAGTGGGTCACTGAGTAACACCAGGATATTATACATCTTCGTCTATACTGATAATTTGCTGCATAAATGTAATAATCTTGCCTAATATGCAGCTTCTACAAAATAATTTAGAAAAGCATCATGATGTCTCTTATACATAAACTTGAGACACTTCAGAGTGGAAAGTTTTTAACTCTAGAGATATGATAGCTTGCCTTTAACAATATATAATACACAAGGCTCACACTCTCTGTGCAAATGCATAGCTAGCAGATGAAAGGATATGCTCATTAAAATCAGGTTCTAAAGGATCCTCTGCCTGAAGCAGAGAAGCAGTTCCAGGGTTAATGGAACAGATTTACCATTGACATCTTGGGGGTGAGACGATCTTCTGTCGCATCTGTGGAAGGTGAACAAGTACAGGTGTGTAGCCACTTTTAAGATGCCTTTGCTAAATGTAAATGCTATTAATAACACAGTATTTAGAGCATGGGAACAAGACTGATAACTTAGCCAGTGATCATTGCTTTGAGGAGAGACGGTGAAGACAAAAAATAGCATATTGTTAACAGGAGTATTCTAAGGAAACTGGTGGTTGAGGTCAGCAGCCCTGCACATGATATGAAAATGGGCAATTGCATGATTCAGACTTGAAGGAAGTAGTGATCTGAGATATTTCTAAGACTTGGATGACTCATAGGTGAAGTTAGCCTCGTAATGAAGTGAATGGCAGTAAAATGAGGTTTGCAGTTGGTAAACTTAAAGGAAACTTATAGCAGTTACAGAAAATATATATCGTTCTAGAAATATATGTAAATATTTAATTCTAATGTCATCAAGGTGACGTTCATTAAAAATCATCATAGCCTTCTTGTGGTTTACTTCAGTGAAGCCATCAATGCCTGAAACAACAGCTCTAGGAGCTGCTATGGCAGCAGGAGCCGCAGAAGGAGTTGGAATTTGGAGTCTGAATCCTGGAGATTTGCCAGCAGTGACGTGTGAACGGTTTGAACCACAGATCAACCCAGAGGGTAAAACTCTTTCATATTATCTGAGAATTTGCAAACTTAGTATTTCATGTCCAACAGATTGAGTTTTTTCTTCCTTGCAGTCTAACATACTGATATAAAAACAACTATACATGAATATCCTCACAAATGTCAAAGATCAACTCTGTAGTGTTTCATTTAGAGAAAAGTTCATTTCATTTGCCATTTTGTCCATTTATTGACTGGTAAGATTGGAAAATGGTTAAAACAGCATAATTCCACAGGGGAATGTGCTGGCATTTTTTTTTCTTTTTTTCTTTTTGAAACAACTTTGGCACTGGGCGTTACTGTTAGCAGCTTTTGATTTATAGCAAGCAAAATCAAAGAACTTTTCAAAAGTTTTTACTGAGAAGGATGTCTCCTAAAGTTCCTGTGCATTTGTGAGTTTTCACAGATATAGGAAGGACAGACTGACTATTTTTGGGAGACTTTTGGTTTTAAAAAGCCTACATTAATAATTGTTTTTTAGCTAACTTTTTAATCAGTTCTTAAGTGCTTCTAGAGATGGAAAGCATGCACTTGACATAATTAATCAATGTGCAAGACAAATGCATTTTTGTCTTTTCAATTATTTCTTAATTTTTGGTAGAGAACTTTGTCTTACCATTTTGATTGTAGTTACTGCTATAATCATTTCTTCGTTACAGTATTTTCAACAGTGAAGGGCTTCTACATGAATAACAATTGCTTAATGTTGTCCTACTTGTAAATCTTCTTATTGGTGAACATGGAGAAAATTGTTTTTAATATTTATTTTTCTCTACTGTGCATAACTGTGGGAGTTTGGGTTGTTTTGGTTTTGGATTTTTGTTTTCAAAACAGCATTTGATAATACTTGCTCTGTGCAGACAAACTATACTATGCAAAGGAGTGGAAAGATAATACTGTAGTGTTTACTTCATAATACTTGTATTCATATGCATTGACAAGTTTTTGTTTGCTGATTTCTCGATTTCAGAAAGTGAATTTCGCTATGCCAGATGGAAGAAAGCTGTGATGAAATCTATGGGCTGGGAGACATCTGAAGATCCTTCAAATGGTAAATCAGAAATTAATGCAGGTCAAGTGTTATTAACTAGCCAGTTAGCCTAGGTAGTTAATCTTGAGGTTGACGACCTTCTCTGTTCCTAACATCTCTGGACTATTCCAATCATTTAAAAATTACTACTTGAAACCACTGTGGAAAGAAAGCAGTGAAACAGATAGATAGGTCTTCCTCTTGAAAGAGGGGCACAAGCAATATGTTCTAGAGCTCTAAAAACAGAGGATATGAAATCAAGACTAACTGCAGGTTTTGCAGAATGGCACTGGTTTATAAAAGAAATCTTACCTAGAAGAAGAGATATAGCACAATTCTAAGGCAGTGCAGGGATTTCATAAACTTTCTTATACTATAACCTCATGTTGCAAGGGACAAAAGTTTCATCCTATGATTTTTCTCTATCTTGCTTTTATTATTTGCTGTATAGAAAAGAGGGATGGATAGCCACATCAAAATCAGTTTGACCCACAAGGGCTAAGAGCAAGAAGTTATCAAAGTAAAGAATCACATAGTCCTATTGTTTGCACACAGAGAATATGCAAACACTTTTGAGCGATTGAACAAGAACTTTCTTTTGAAGTAGAGGGCTTTTTTATCTGTCAGGTTTGATTTAAATAAAACCTGCAGTTGTCTATGATCTATAATTTGAATATATATTTTAGGATTTTTTTAGGAGTTTCTAGTCCTGAATCATCCTACAACACATTATTTGTGGGCCTTATCTTCATTTTGTTTCCCTTTTGTTGGAAAAACTACTAGGATGAAAAGTATACAGTAAAGAATCCTCAAAATGTAAACTCCCCCCAGAATCTACAGTTGCAGCCCTCAAGCCGCATGAAGTGTCTTACTTTATTCTTGAAAACTAAAGCTAAAATTTTCCTTTTACCATCCTATATCTTGGTTTATGTGTTTTGTTTAAAACCATAGTTATACAAACAATTCTCTCAAGGCTATTTGGAAGGGAAATAGGTAACTTAGCACAAGTAATAAGATTTACTTCAATATTGTCTGTTATGGTTTAGTAGCCTTACATCTAAACTCTCTGTTATGTGTCCTAAAATCCCAAGTACATGATGCGTATCTTACTTATGTATCTTTATTACTTTGTGAAAGACAGAAAATTCTGCCTTGCAGAAAATAGAACTAGATCTTGTTCTTCAGCTCATGTGAAAAGGGATATGTTTATCAAAACTTACTCTCAGTGCTTATCTGGTTTAACACTGGGAGGGAAATGTTGTTTTCCTTATTTCTTGCTTTGAAACTTTATCTTATGCCTGCTAGGAGTATTTAAGATTGAAGAATAGTAGAAATGGGATGAACCTAGATAATGCTAACAGTGGAATTTGGATTTGAACTCTTATGTTGAGAGCCTGTTTTGAATTATTGTGGGGGTTATGCATAATCTTTTTTACTCTTTATGCAAATGTTGCTACATTTGTTACTTTTACTGTTCATGTGATTTTTAACACATATTTCAATTTATATATATATATTTTTCTCTTTTGATTTGCTTGACTGGAAACACCCTTGCCTGGATGACCTCAGGTGACACTAATATCTTCTGTAGTCTACCTTTGGGTTTTTTTATTATGAGTAGCATGATCATGTTAATCGGAGCAAAGTACATCTCAGGTTAGTTATTATTTGAACTAGATCACTTTAAAAGCTATCTACACTAGTTTAAGTGTTGAGGTTTTTTGTATTCTATGTTTATTTTTAGCAAAAAAAAATGACGCTTTTGTTGTCCGTGCACATGAGTGTTTGAGGGTATGAATTAGACATGTGGTACCTAAGGGAACCAGGTGGATGGCATCTCAAATTCATCCTTGTGTGCCATGAAATTCAGAATTGTTAGATGCACATGAAACCTTGAACTGTCTCCTCACTTTGTCTAGCTATGCAGACTGTACACAGTTTATAAGAAGGATATAGGTTGGAGCAGCCTAGCATTGCATTGTCTTCATTACAGTGTGCATATCAGTTGTAATAAGGTGCTATTCTTTATCCTGTATTTCTTCTCATGACATTTGAAATTATTTTGAGGATCTTGTTTAAATAAAGTGAAGACTTTTCTTCTGTCCCTGAAAGGCTTCATGCATCCCTTTCATTTTTCTGATGCCCTTGGAGGTATTGTATGGTTAGAAATCTTCATCTACTAAAGGTAGAGAATATTCTTTTTGTACTTTGCTCTTCATGGATAAGTAAATTCATTTTGAATAAAGAAAGAGACCCTAAAAAGCCTATCTGCAAAACTGGGGAAAGGGACTATGTGCATATGCAATGAAGGTACATCTTCAACCTGTTAATATATGTTTTATTTTAAAAGAAAGTTCTTAATATGGATGAAGGTGTTAGTTACTTATGCCAGAAGTAAGACATTTCATTAAGATATTCATATGGTAAGAAAAAGGAGTTTATGTGGTGAAGTCATTTGTTCTTTGTTGTTGTGTTTCATAATTTAATTCCAAAGAAAATGTTTTACAGTATAGTCGTTGTTGCTGCTTAGTAAGCTTTTGGGGAGTGGTTATTTAGTTTTCTTTCTTTGCTTTGGTTTTGGTGGGATTGGGAGGGCAGTGTTAGTTAAACAGACAGTTGAGGACTCTGACATGCTCCTGTGATGATGTGTTTGTATTTTGTTTCTACTCATTAAACCTGAATTAACTATTCAGTTGTAATTTTCCTTGCATGGAAGAGGCTGAGCTTGTAGGAGAACTAAAATCTAACTAAACAAATGCTAGGCAAAAATCAAACTGAACAAATAGATTGACATTGATTTACTAACTCTGGAATGTACCTGTGAATGACAACAATCCTGATTATGAAGAATAAAATAAAACCAGTTGTGAATAAGTGGGTAAATTTTTAACAAGCTGAACTAAGCAGCTTGAATATTAATTACAGGTTGTATTTTTCACCACGTGGGGGATACCTAAAATAATATGAAGATCAATGTTAAGTCAGCAGATAAGCAACTTGAATTCTGGATTTGTTGCTTTTTTTAAAAACAACTAATCAGTAACCTGCATATAAATTTCTAAACTTGTACTGCTGGAACACATAAAAATTATTTTTTTTCTCCCTTCCCTAAGCTTGTCCATGCCGTTCTGACCCACAAGTGGAAAACATATTCATGTCAATTTACTCTGCCCTTCAGAACCCATTTTTGTCCTTGTTTTCACATAACTAACTATTGATACTGTTACTATGTAGATATATAATTGCTGTATATACCAATATAGGTACTATATGTACCAATATATTGGTGTATTATTTACTTGGTAAGCTTGGGGACACAAGAAGTTGCAAGAAATTTCCAGCTCTTATTTGTTTTAAAAATGATGATGTCTAAAAAGGAATAGCATCAGTGATGGTATGTACAGTTTGTCGTTTTGCTCAGCTGTGTGTTAGGGTAGAACATGATATATAGAATATGTGTTGCTGATTGGAGCAGGGCTGCTTCTCCCTTAGACATTTACTCTGGTAAATACCCTTTTGCTTTTAAAAGCCAGAACTAGCTGGCCAGACTTTCCTTCTAACTTCAGTACAGGAACTCCATTAGTTAATTTGTTACATTTAGTCTTTTAATGAAACACTGGAACTCCAATGCAGCTATCAGTATAGTAGGTTTGAGGATTGAATCTACTGAGGATTTAATTAATCCTTCATGTGTTGAAACAGCAGTAAGTCTTGCATGGCAACAGTGCCATTGTTTGACATGTCTGTAGGGTAGGGCCGTGATTTTACAACTACTGAAATGCAAAGGAAAAATCTACTGTGGCAGAACAGAGAACACTAACATGGCAAAAAGCCATTAACAGAACTGCTAAACTGTGTTTTTGTGGAGCATCTGATGACTGAATATGAAGAACAGCACTGTACTTCATATCATTACATAATTTCATCAAAATCAGGTCAATTACTTGTAATTTATTTTATGATCTTCATTCTTCTTCTCTCCCAGGGGAGAAAGGGCTAATATTTTGTCTTATTTCACTATTAAAGCAAGTTATATGTAGCAACTGATGTCCTTCTGATAAGATTCTGTTAAGTCTTTCATACTAGTTTTGGAAGTGGACATGAGAGAGATTTCAGCATGTTCTGTAGCTGTACTTTTTTGGGGTTGAGAATTAACTGAAAGTGATACTATATTTTATTAGACTCAAATTTAAAGAAATGCCTTTGCATGCTTAATTTGGCACCTCTCAAGTGAGATATAAGTGCAGGTTGGCTATATATGGGATCTTAGATGGCACCTGGGGTATGAAGTTTTTTTACTTTATTCTCATGGAGTAAGGTGTCAGTCCTGATAGTAATACTGTATTCTTCCTGCTTAAATACCCTTTGGGGGGTTTTTAAGATTCTGGTTT
Organism: Pterocles gutturalis; assembly: GCF_000699245.1. Classification (NCBI taxonomy): domain Eukaryota; kingdom Metazoa; phylum Chordata; class Aves; order Pterocliformes; family Pteroclidae; genus Pterocles; species Pterocles gutturalis. Next base: position 36,823 of record NW_010097492.1, read on the forward strand.
TTTCTTTTTAGTTTCTTGTGTTGTGATAGTTACTGCCAAATTGTATACTAGTTTACCTATAGGGATCACTATGCAGTTCTACAAGTTAGTTGCCATAATATTCTCCAGATTTCTGAAAGCTGAGCTCATATTGAGAAAAAAAATAAGCTTAGAGTAGATTCCTTGAGTTCTTCTACTTGTTAAAAATTTACCCATCTTAATAGTGTGGTCTCTTCTCTCCTGCTGCATGCACATCCCACACACTTAAGTGCTGGCTTATCTGGTGTCACAAGATACATCTAGTTTATAATGGCATTAACTGAAAACAAAATATGATTATACTGAATTCCTCCTACATCTCAGTTGTGTTATAGAGTGTTATTAATGTTTTAGAGTAAATTCAATGTTACTAATGCACATTCTTTTTTATTTAAGGTACTGGTAAATGAGACTACTTGATGGACTCTCTGGATGCAGCTGGTTTTTTTGTTTAATTTTGGTTTATTGTCTGAAGAGATTCCACCACCAATGTGATTATACTACTTGTGTGACTAAATGTGTTCATGAATCCATCTGTTGCCAGTCCCTGAGTAACCTCCCAGTGGTACGCTGAAACTTAAGTCTTCAGCCCTTCATTACTCTACTCCCTTCCCCATCAGCTCCAACTGCACTGAAGGCCTTTGCATGGGCTATCTCACATCAGCCTCTCAAATTTCGTTTGTTTGAGAGGGTTGGTAAAACAAAACCCTGCAACTTCTAAGGTAATGTCGGATGTTTGACTACCCTTTTCAGGGTTTTGGTACTTTATACAACACACTGAAGAAATTTAGTGATGCGCTGTAGAACTTTGTAAACATCTTACAATTCTTCCAGCTGCTGTGAATTACCTATCATATGTCTATGGTTGCCAAAGATGTTTTATTATAGTGGCCACTGGTCTGAAACACCTTCAGTGGTACAAACCTTTTAAACACTAGCTCAGAATGCATTATCACTAGCACACATCGCCACCAGTCTGGCAATGAAGAGGTTGCTGATGTGTTCCACAGGGTACTATGAAAATGATCAATCACAAAGTTTAAAAGTTTGGTTTGACTTCTGGCATGTGTGGTCAGTTTGCCCATTATAAACATTTAAGACACTAAGTCCTGTAGCTGTACCTTTAAAGAGATAGGAGTAAACAGATGTTTTTATTAAGGCCATGTTTCATTTTCTTGTGTTTTTGTGTTAGTTTGGAAAGACAAATTTGATACAGCATGCTATTTACAGGACAGTTTCTTGGTCCTCAGCAACTGATAACTCTCAAAACTACTCTGTACAATGTACTTCTCTTGACCAATACTGCATATATTCTATCATCCTGCTTAAGGATGTATTAGTGACTATTTGTTAAACTTTTGAAAGTTGAAGCTAACATAGTTTTCCTTAACAAGGGTCCACTCCAAATTAAATATCAATGCTTTAGTTCTTGATCTCATTTAGTATATCTCAGGGACCAAAATCTCCCTCTCAGTTTTCATGTCCATAGTTCTAACAGCAAGTTGTCACAAAATATGCTGGGACAACCCAAAACCCTGTCTGGGAAGAGTAAGCACTTGGCATCTGAAATGGGCCATAGGAATTCACAGGCAACGTGTGTGACTACTGAGTTACATCCACTTTTTGAAACTTTCTGTCCTCCACAGGTAAAGGAGTAAGGCAATAATCTTATCTTCAGCTTTCGTGTTTGTACGAGCAGCATGACAAGTGCCAGCTTTATTGGTTAGATCAGAGAAAATGTGTTCTTATATAATGTCATTAGATCAGTATAGAATGATAGCAAGGTTAAATGTGGGAACAACACAGAGAATTTTAAAGATGCATTTAAATGCACTAGGAGTTAAAGGGAGTGGTTTTTTGTGTGCGTATGTTCTTAAAGAATTTTGTCTTTAAAAAAGTAGCCTTTAACAAAGTTTGTTTTTCTTTGTTAAATTATGATTAGAGGCTTAGTTTTTAAAAAGATGTTAAATATATGTGTGACTGAAGCAATGGATTGCACAGAAGTTCAGGTCTGTTCAGTATATTTAGTATCCAATGCAAAGTAATTGCCTTTTTATTATCAAGTGCAATGACCTTGAAAATGTGACTTTTAATTAAGAAGTTAGAGAATGAACATTTTTTGTCCTGTATTTCCATGTATAAATTCAACAGAGGAGATTTTTGTGCACAGGTGAAAGTATAATAACGTTGTTCAAATCCTGTATCTCCTGTAAATACTCAAATGTGAAATGTGACAACTAAAATTTCTGGGCTTTCCAGTTTGTGTTTGAGAGGTGAAGAAAGAGTGAAAAATGAACATGAACCCATAAAAGAATCTTTATGCTCCTTACCTTTACTCAGAGCTGTTGCTGATCCCATGTCAAGGAACAGGAGTAACAGCAGCCTTTGGAGCACACAGGGCAAGAGCAGCACACACCTCCAACTGGACTTCTTGCCAAAGCCACTGAAGTACCGAACACGGGAACGATTAATGTTGAAGTATGTGGTGGGGGGGAAGGAAGCACATAATAAGGAGGAGGGTGATTTTTGCTGCTTTTCTGACTATCTTTGGGAAACACAATTCCTATTACTCTTTCACTGAGTAAAAATCATTATTTTATTTTCAACTGCTGTTGCAAATATTTTTTAAGAATTTCACACCACTGTTAACTTTCTACCAACATAGTGGAAATATGTTGTAAACTGTTTGTTGCAGGGGACAGGACAAACTGTTGAAAGTTAGCTTTTTGTGAAGCTGTGATTTATTTTTTTCTATAAATTACCAGGTTTATAAATTCTTACTTGAGAAATGCATTAACTTGGTATTAAAATACCATAAATAAATTGATGTAAGCTGTCAGTTTATTCTTGCCCATTATCTTTCAGACATGTTTTCATTAATTATTTTTACATGAGACATTGGTATACATCGATGCATATATAAGCAAAAAAATAGAGCACCCTCTTGATCTCATTTAGTATTTCTCAGCTTGATCCAAAGGTCTCAAACAGCATTGCTTGGTGTGGCCAATAATCCAAATGGTTTTAGTCTTATACCACTGTCTGGTAATTGCTACAGATTAGAAAGCTGTGATGAGTTGGGGAAGAAATGTTCGTGAAACAGAAAACATTGCTGGTGGCACTAGCCAGGAGCATAAGGTATTTCTGTTCTTTTAAGAAAGAAGCATGGGGGCATGTGTATATGTGGAGGATACATTCATGGAGTGTGCCTGACACATTCTTCTTTGTTCTGTCTCTATGTAGCTCTGAATTCTATTCTACACAGCTAGTGCTGTGTAATTATACCAAGGATATAGCCTTCATCCATAGTCTGTAGTATCTGTATATCGAAATCACTTGTGTGAGTCAGAAACAAACAAGCAAAAAAGGCATGTAAATGTCATACCAGCACAGAAACCTTAGGTAATGTGTTATTACTCAATATCAGACTTCTCCCTCTGCTCGTGAGGCTATGGAGTCTTCTTTTCACATGGCAAAATTACAGCCTTACAGTTAGCTGCGCTGCACAAGAGCATATTAAAACTTCATGATTCATCAAGCTGGAGTATTATGAGATGAGAACTTTATTAATGTAATTAATACTGTAAATTTATATGTACAAAGAATTTTTGTTCAACAAAAGCTAATATGACGTCTAGTCTGTTATTGGAACTCTATACAAGCAAGCTTCTTAATATCCGTATCAGCATCCAAGCCACAATCTTTTAATCTAAAGAAGCCTTGATCTGCAGCTATTGGAATGCCGTCCCATTACAAGCTGTAGCACAGGCCCAGTATGGTTCTTTTTTTTCTGGCTATTATACGTGACTGGCATTTATGGAAGTAGTGCTCATCGGTCCTGGAGATAAGGGCTGGCAAATGAGTAGCAGCCCTTTAAAGCTTGGAAATGACACAAGAACATTGCTGGAATGATTTTCCTATGCTGTCCATAGGGACCTCGACAGGCTGGAGAAATGGGCTGACAGGAACCTCATGAAGTTCAACAAGGGGAAGTGCCAAGTCCTGCCCCCGGGAGAAACAACGCCATGCACCAGGACATGCTGGAGGCCAAACTCCTGGGAAGGACCTTTGCAAAAAAGGTTCTGGGTGGACACCAAGTTGAACATGAGGCAGCAATTGCAAGAAAGAAGGCCAACAGCACCCTGGGCTGCATCAAGCACAGCATCACCAGCAGGTCAAGGGAGGTGATCCTCCACCTCTGATGAGCCCTGGTGAGACACATCTGTAGTGCTGGATCCAGCTCTGGGATCACCAGTATGAGAGAGACATGGACATACCAGAGTGAGTCCTGTGACGGGCCACAAAGATGGTTAAAGAATAGGAGTATCTGTCATGTGGGAGAAGCTGAGAGATCTGGGACTGCTCAGCTTGGAGAAAGCTCAGATATAAATACCCGATGGAGGCAGTAAAGGCAATGGAGCCAGACCCTTCTTAGCAGTGCTCAGTGATGGCACAAGAGGCAATGTGCACAAACTGAAACATAGGAAATTCCATTAAAAAAAAAAAAAAAAAATCAGAGTGTTTTACTCTGAGGGTGGTCACAAATGGGAGCAGGTTGTTCAGAGTAAGGAGTATGTGAAACACCGAGTCCCAGTTGATGTGCAAATGAGGCATGTTGTATATTGGAATCTGCAGTACAGTTTTATTATTTGGTGTGTGAGATAAGCACTTAGGAAAGGTAGAAAAAGAAGTACCAGAATTTTAGTAGTTCAGAATCAAGTGTAAGGCAGTAGTACATCAATATAACAAGGAACAGGATGGTTGAAGGTAATAACAGTAGGATGATACTGGTTTACAGAATATCCTTGAACATCTGAAATTGTTGGAAGATTTTGTTATACCTTAATTTGAAAAAAAAATCAGTTATTGCTGCTTGCCTTTTTAAGTACCACCTGTTTAATTTATCACAGCAGCATTTGGCACAGTATTCTCAAAATCAAAATGTTGAAATCATAATTTAAATATTTATGCAAAAACATCATGAGTCACAGCTGTACTACCGTACAATAGGAGCAAAGATAACATCAGCATATGAGCAGTTCTTTTACATGCAGGAGATCAGTACTGCCAGACTAGTTTGCAGTAAATTTGTAGTACTTAACACATATGAGGAAAGACAGTGAGCAGTTTCATAATAAAATAAAGAACAGGAGGTGTGGTAATTGTTATTTACAGAAATTCCCTCAAGACTGTTAATGTTAGGAATTTTCACTCAAAAGTCATGAAGTTCCAGTACCAAGGTTACACATGGACCTGATAGTCCATATGCACAAGGTAACTATTAAAGTGTAACTAGGTAATTTTGTTCTCTCCATGGATATTTAATCTTGGACACTGCCCAGAGTTTGAAATGAACTGTTGTTAAGTAACGCTAAGAGTTTAAAAAAAAGTCTTCAGGTGATGGTATCATTTCATTTGCATATGTGCACAGGTAAGATCGATTCATTCCTCCAGTCCCATTTGTTCCTTAGTTTGATCTTTGCTATGATCCCATATGATTTCCATATGGTGGAAGTTTTCCAAAGAATGAAAAAACAGATTTGTCACCACTGTCATTTTCGTACCAGAGCAGATGTTAAGGAAATATGTTCCTAACTGTAAAAATAAAACTCCTATTTGATCAACTGGGTAACTAGACATTGCTGGCCCTATGCATGGGACTCATCATTTAAGCAAGGCATGTTTTATACTCAAAAACCTTTTGCACAGATATTATGTTATTTATTATGTTCATTTTCAACAAACATACATCTGTTTTGCTTCTTTGACATTTTCATCATTTGCTAGTGCCTCCTAGGTTAGCAGTAAGTTAATGTCACAAGTGACTTGAGAGAAAATTGTAAAGGATTATGTAGTTTATAAACAACTGCAATATAAAAAAAAATCTAAATGGTTATGATAGGTTCTGCTTTAAATCTGAAGCTCTTGACTGATCAAAAGTTTAAAGCATAAATTATTTTTCTTAACAAAGGACCAGAGAGTTGTTCTAGCTTTCTTAATCATATTTTGCCTTTGCTGACAAGCACTGGCTGTTCATAATTTTTTTAAAAATATACTTGTTGATGTGTTAATTTCTCAGGAAATCTAATTTCATTTATAATTAAAGGTGCTCACTTGGCAGTATGACAAACAGAAGCCCTTCGGTTATTCACAAAACAAGCTGTGCACGGGCAACAGACTAAGTGTTATTCTCTTACCTTCATGCACCAGATACACAAGTGGATTCTTTTTGCCAGTTAAACCTGGACCATTTCTTTGGGCATTAGGATGTCCACTGAGATTACACTTTGTCCTTGTGTAGCTACTTGTCTACCAGATACTGAAAGAGTTTCTAACCCCATCATCAGCAGGTGGGCAAAGAACCACCGAGTACAATTCTGTCAGTAACCCATGGCTTAATTAGTCAGGTAGCAACCTGGCATTCTGGATCCCATTCAATCATCTTCTTTCCTTTATTTTTCTTCTTTTCATTCACTGACGGTTCTGTTGTGGGCACACTCTATGTGTTTAAAAGAGTCAAAGTAAAACTTATATCTAACAAGACATTTCCTAACACTTGTGCAAGTCTATTGAAGTGTGATACACATCACTCAGTTATTCATTCACTATTCTGCTATATTTCCTTTTTAAAGATATGTTGGGTATCGTAGTAGAGATGAAAAAGGGCAGGGTCTCTAAATCCTGGTTAATTATGGATGTAATCACCCTGTTTGTGATGTCTACAGTTCTATATAAATTTAACCTTAGCTCTTAATCCATGAAGACCAGTAAACCTCCTTGTCTTCATCTTGTCACCCCTGTGAGTGCACCTGGAAGTCCCCTGGGAGCACAGAGCCGGCCCTGGGAGGCCCTATCCTGCTTCCACGCTGTGTAGTAGCACAGCAAGCCACACACACCAGCTCCGCTAACTCCCTCCAGCCACGAGGAAGCGAGAAGATTCTCACCTCAGTTATCCGTTCCATGTAACAGTGTGGGGTTCTCCTTGCTTCCCCTAAAAACGAAGCACACAAGCTGAAGCCATGTTGTTTCCATGCCCCGGCAGAGATGACAGCTGGGCTATGAGGGGCAGCTTTCCGCACCCCTTCGCGTTTGGGCACCGTGGGGTGGGACCCACAGTGCACCATACCAATGCCCTAAACTCGTGCCCAACATGCAGCCCAAGGTGGTACTTTTTAGGGGAGTTCAGGGACTTTGAGGATTAATTTTGGACCTTCAAAGACACTGAGGCACCATGCTCACAGTAGGGTTAAGTAATTCACCCTGGGTCACACCAGGGCTCTAGGTTGCTTTCACTCAAGGCCATCATTCTCAAGTGACGAGACCTAGAGAGATACATGTAGTTTGATCAAAAATGGAGCCCTAAACTAGGATAGCAGCCAAGGGCAGCTCCCACTCAGCCATTCACATCACATCAGCTTTGCCCAGGTGACATTTAGAAACCTGCTAGGGTTCTTGACAAAAATTAAACCAATTTAGAAATCCAGAGCGCTGTAATTGCACATTTTTGTAAAGCTGTTCAAGTAAATTATGTAAAGGAAGTTGACTTAAAACACTACAAAAATTTTAATTAAAATTTATTTCAGTGTGTAAAGGGAGTCCACCAAGTTTTATAATTACATCTTGGCTAAATGGTTTTTATTGGAAAATGTCAGTGCATAAATTGCATTAATTGTGTAATGCTGTTCAACATGGCTTTCTCTGCTGCTTTTCTGATGGAGTAGGAAGGAGAAGAATAAAAATACTATACCGAAACCTCTCTGCACAAGAGTGGATATTAGTCACTTCAAACTCTTTCCTGTTTAACAGAATGCATTACCTTAACTTTCAGAGGGAGGAAAGTAATATTCTCAGTGGTGAAGAACAGCTGGGTATCATTAGCAGCTTGAAAGTGGAGGTGGTGCTTTCATCACTTCCACTTTCCCTTTCTTCCCTCCTCCCTTCTCTGTCCTTTTCTGAGCCATAGCTTTATTTTCCCTGTTCATACTTAACTCACCCCAAATTAGAGCTTTTTGTCAAAATTAAGGTGGATTTTCTGAGTTTTCCTTCTACGTTTTGGTTTCTTTACATACAGGGCAGGAAACAGGAGGAAGCTCACCCTTAACGCACTGAGTTTAACAATCCCTCTTTAATGCTTCCTATTTGATGCACACTTCATGCAAGATTGGCATCATTTATTTCCAGGCAAAGAGCCTACCCTAATGCAGGTACCTCTGTGTTGGAGTAAGCTACCATTCACCTCTCCTCTGGCCATGCACCTCTCCTCTGGAGGCACGGGGAGAGGTGGCAGGCAGCTGCTCCTGGTCCAGCTGTGATGGGGACCATGGGGACATTCAGGCTCCAGGGCTCCAGGCTACCTAGGCACACAGCGAGCTACCTTCCAGCCCACACCCCGTTCTTCCTTGCAGGCAGATTTTCATCCAATCTCAAGAATGGTCAAAAAACCCCTGGCAAATCCAAGGGGATATTTTCCACCTCTTATCACAAATCTGTTCATCTTACCTCCTGTGCTCTGCTGGCAGGAGGAAGGACAGATGCAAATGGTTTTCATGCAGTCTAGCCTTTCTCCCGACTGTTTTTCTGTGTTCGTCTTTGCAGATAAAGAACGTTTGATGGTTCTGAGAGATAGAGAAAAAAAAGGCTCTGCCTTTTGCAACAGCTGCTGTTTGTTGGTGTCCCCAGTAAAGAGATGTTATCAGGCAAAGAAGGATTTATTTCGTGCAGTCCAATATATGACAATCAGATTTTGAGGATTAGGTCCAGTCAAAGCCAAAGTGCCGTTACTGAGGAAATGTCTGGAAAGGTCACAAAACTCGTTTGAACAGAATTGTCAGCCTGCTTCTTTTTGTTCCCTCATATAGTCAGGACCCAGTATTATCTGGATATTACTGTATCCAGAATTTATTATATTAAAGATGAACTTCACTGTTCTGCTGTATTCCTTCACCCAACACACATGCTTTTCTCCTGATTACTGCTCATCCATTTGGCAATACAAGACTCTTCTGCTCTTTAGTCATGAATTAAGAAAAGCCCTGGTGACACTCCTAGATGGTCAATAAATGAGTTACAGCCAGTGCCATTTAATTATTTACAGCTATACCCAAAATGGATTTCAGCAGTACAGCTGTGATTCTGGGGTGGAAGGTAAAGCTCTTCATTAGGAAACTACTCATCCCCGGGGGACGGGGGTGGGTGTTTTTCACTGCCACCAGCTTCTCTGTTGCTATTCGAATTTTAACTGGTAAGGAAATTCATGACATCTCACCACTGCCCCAGGGACAGCGTATTTACTAAGTGGAGGTGGGTGTATACCCTGTGGGGCACGGGCAATGTGCAGGATTTATTCCCTTCCTAACCAAGGACTACAGCTGGTTTTCCAGAAATCAGTTCTTTGCTTTTCCACTTTCTGCCTCCCTGGGCATCACTTTTCCACCTGTCACTGAATCACAGAATCACAGAATGTTAGAGATTGGAAGGGACCTCGAAAGATCATCTAGTCCAATCCCCCTGCCGGAGCAGGAACACCTAGATCAGATCACACAGGAACGCATCCAGGCGGGCTTTGAATGTCTCCAGAGAAGGAGACTCCACAACCTCTCTGGGCAGCCTGCTCCAGTGCTCTGTCACCCTCACCGTGAAGAAGTTTTTTCTCATATTCAAGTGGGACCTCCTATGTTCCTGCTTGCACCCATTGCCCCTTGTCCTATCACTGGATGTCACAGAGAAGAGCCTGGCTCCATCCTCCTGACATTCACCCTTTACATATTTATAAACACTCACCCTTTACATATTTATAAATCCCTCAGTCTCCTCTTTTCCAGGCTAAAGAGACCCAGCTCCCTCAGCCTTTCCTCATAAGGGAGATGCTCCATTCCCTTCATCATCTTTGTGGCTCTGCGCTGGACTCTCTCCAGCAGTTCCCTGTCCCTCTTGAACTGAGGGTCCCAGAACTGGACACAATATTCCAGATGCGGTCTCACCAGGGCAGAGTAGAGGGGGAGGAGAACCTCTCTCGACCTACTGACCACCCCCCTTCTGATACACCCCAGGATGCCATTGGCCTTCCTGGCCACGAGAACAACCTAGTGGGGTTGCCATTGTTAACTTTAATTATTTCAGTACAAGTTTCACAGTACTTAGAGTTCTGGATTAAAATTATTACTTGCAGGTGTGTTTTTATATATATACCTGTTTTAAAGCTTCTAGTTTTCACTGGAAATAATTCTGTTTTTCAAATCATGTAGTGTTTGAATTGTTGGACTTGGCAGCATATTTCTGTCCTCTAACTGGACTTTGAACACAGATCTTACAGAAGGTCTGCTGAGTCTACTAGAGCTTATCTTCTCTTTATTTTTATGTACCTTTTATGATGTAGAGTAGTGTGAGTACATCATGATTACTTTACTTGAAGTTAATTATTTCCCCATTACCTCCCTTTGTGAAGTGTTAAAAGAGAAACTTAAACTATAGTGCTTCATACAGTTGTAATATGTCAAATAGCTGATTTTTATTTTCCTGACTCCCTATTTTTAATTAAATGGTATTTTCTGCTTTTTAGGATTTAACCTGCAACATCATGAATATTTGTCTTAATTCTAGTTGGATGGTTTTTTCGACTGGGGGGCAGAACAGTGAGTAAGGTGGTTCATTATTAGAACGCAAGAAGTTCACAGACTATTCTAAAAGCAAAATCTGATCAGGTGGATGAATATGTAAAATCATTTTAATTATTGTGCTTTCCAGACTGCCTGGTGGGACTTGTGTTTTTTATATTGCATCACAGATCTATTATGTATTAACTGTGATGACCCATCAGCTCCAGATTAAGTTTTGAGACAGAGTGCTAATTTCCTTACATGATCATTTTAGTTTCAAAATAATCTTCATTTTGTTTCTGCTGTTCCTGATGGGGCTAATGAGCAGTGCTTATGTAAAATACCCCAAAGGCAGTTAAAAACAGAGAACTTAACTGTTCGTAAAAAACAGTTTTTGATGCGAATATTGCTATTCCAAGCCATGATTAGTCATTTAAAATCAGCCAAGTGATGTTTATGTAGCTTCTCCAAGATAAATATTACGTAGTGGGCTGTCAATTAAGTCTTTGGGGTCTGATCAGATCTTGTTCGCACATTAACAACATTTTCAAACACTTAAACTTCATCAGAGCGAGCAGGAATAAGTGAAGAAGGTTTAGCAATGTGGGCACACGCCTACGTGTTGACTGGACCATGACTACACCTAAAGAGGTGGTTTACTCCAGCAGTTACCAAGACTAGGAATTGGGATCGAAAGAAGACAGGATGCTTTCTCCTTACTTTCTTCAGTAGAAGCAATAGTTAGCCAGTGCCCGAGGACATCTTTTTTTATCCTTCCCATAATTAAATAATAGACAATTAAGCGCAAATAGTGGGAATAAAAGTGACTTGACTCTCCACTGGGTTTTTCAGTAGCTCAAGGGAAGCCGTTGCCAGAAAATCTGTGCCGTGTCCGCGGGCACAAGCCTTGCCATGTGGCTTGCCCAGCGCAGGGGTCACGCCTGGGCTGACAGACACCTGGGGACCTGCTGACCACGGCTGAGTCTGGCAGCACTTCCCACTGCCCAGCAGCATTTTGGTCATCCTAGAGGCTTCATTAGTCTCGGGAGAGCAGGCTGTGGGGGTGTCACTGGTGTGTGTGCGCCCTGTTTCACCATTTGCTTTACAAGTATCGGTGGAACAGAGTTGGGGGCTGCTGGTGGGAGGATGATGACGATTTGATGACTATGAAATGAAGAAGCAGTCAGTCCCTTGCTCCAGTTGTCCTTTCTTCCTGACGTAGACCTCCCAGAACAGTGGTGTATGCATGATTTACCCTGTTCCTCCCCAAGCACAAGCCTCAAACAATCACTACAAATTCTGCTCACATCGGGCAATACATTTGTTCTTGTATTAACATGCACATGGAAAATTTTTTACCCATCTTAGAGCAACATTTATTTCAATGCTTGCAATGTACTTAGTAAATGCAGTGAGGAAGGATTTGTACCTTGATTTTAAGAAAGGGAAAGCTATTGCCTTTAAATTCTACAAGATATGTCAATGCTTTCCCAACAATTTGTAAGCTCCTTTCACCCAGCACTGAAACATGGCTGCGTCCTTTCTGTGGAATGATGCTGGAGTTTAAAGCAAATGCGTCAATTTGCTGGTATCTGCTACCACATCTCAAGTTGAAATTGCGTGGAGCATATAACCCAGTATGCTGGGATATCGGCAAATGTGGTACCTCTCATTTGAGACTGGTGCAGATCTTTGAAACTGTTTCACATAAACCCGAAAATGAATATGTGAAGTGCAAAACATAGCCCGTGCTCTGAGTGGTTTTTTTGGCTACTTACGCTGAGTTTTGTAGAAGTATTTAAAAGGTGAATTATAAAAATCAGAGCAGATAGCATAAGTCTTTATGAGTTGTGAATACATGGCACTTTGATTTTGCAACTAAACGAAACTATCAATGCATGTTGCCATTTGACCACTTAAGCACCTCATAAAAAACAACAGAATTAAGTTTATCACTATTTTATTTATAACTGAAACATGACTTAAGATGAATAAAAATCTGTAAATCAAAAGATGTCTAGTCATTACTTTCATTGTATTGATGGCCTTTAAGGTCCCTTCCAACCCAAACCATTCTGTGATTCTATAATTCTATTTCCTCCTGTGCTTTTCCTGTCTTTTAGTTGAAGTACAGGAAGGGATTTTAGTTTCCACTGACGGTGCATTTCTTGTCTTTTCAGGACAAGCAAATGCCAAAAAAATAATACACAGAACAAAGTTCTGGGTGTAATAACTCTGATACAGAGAATTCAGAAAATGTGTTTAACTGTATTTTAATCTTATCAGCTTCAGTGAGAAGGATGTAGGGGTATGCTTCCAGAATAAGAAATCAAGTTTGAACCATTTTCATGTTTAATCCTTCTCCCCTGCAGGGGCAGGAGGTCTGGGTTCCTTCATGAATGAGAACGACAAATACGCAGATCCAGTACAGCAGTCTTTTAAACAGTCGTCCTTTTAGGAGACTTAGTAAAAGAGAGAGAACAAATTTAAGTAGGCAAAATCTTGGTGTATATCTCACATCACAGGCTCTTTGACATACAGAGTGCCTGAAGCAAAGTGAAATCAGTAAATGTAAGGACAGGACGGCAAAACTGGAGTAAGAATTTTTCAGGAAAAAAAAAAGTTTGAAGAAGTAATAAATGTTTCATTGCCTTCAATTCTAAAAAGAGTTTAATCAATAATGGGAAAGGTACCAAAAAATTTTCTGTAACTCAGTATTGATTTTTATGTTATATTTATCCTTTGAAAGACACTAGCAGGTCATTACTGAATTAGGCAGAAGAACCCTGAAAAGTTAAGGACTTTTACCACCCTCAAAAGCCATATATTTCTTACTCAAGGTCACAGTGACAGTTTATGTTTGGAAAATCATTAGTTCCACACTGTATTTAAGGAAGAACAATTCCAGCTGCCAGACAACAAACCCAAAGTTTCTATTACTGTCTGGGAGGGCTCATATATACTCCTTTATGTTTGAAAAGAAAGAGGGTTGTTTTTTTTTTCTACCCTAGCACTATCACTTATTAAGTACTATTATTTTGGCTTTTCACTTAATCGTTACCCAACATTGCACCATTAGCTGATTTATGACCCGCATTATTACTATTTTATGTTAAACCTATGGTATTTACATGTTGGACTCCTCTATAAATAAATTCTGGACTAACCAGCGATGCTGTAAAAGAAAACGTGCTGATCAAATACCAACCTGATGGCCAAAAATTTCCCCCTCCCCTGAGGAAACTTCATAACCCCCGTATTTGTATGTGTTCTTTCAAGGCTTGGTTGGTTTCCCATAGAGACCCACCAGCCGAAGGACAAGATGCAGCCCTGTTGTAGCAGTGGTTATGTACTAACCCTTGTGAGACTGATGGTTCTGCCCTAGGTATGGAATCCTGCTGGTTTCCTTCTCCAAACGAGGACATTCTTGGCTGTGGGTATATCATGTTCTCTAACAAAAACATACTAAAAGGTCTTCAAGCTACTGTGTGGAAAGTATTTTCTCTTGCAGCTGTGTCATTCCCCCAGTGTAGGTCCTCTGAAGTTTCACAGCTCTGACCCTGTTGCCCTGGGCCCTGTTTGTACTCAGCACAGAAAGTCAGCGCTGGAGCGCAGTCGGGGTCTGGGTTAGCATCCGGACTTGCCCCTCGTTCCCCTGTGGGGGGACAATGGGGTAGCAGAGGGAGATGGACCACAAGGCTGGTTACTTAGCTGGACACCAAAGTGTCTAAAATGGAGTTAATGTGCACATGCTTGAAGTTTCCTTCTTTTATTTTTTCCCTTTTTAAAAACTTTTTTTTTTTTTGTAGCTTCTTTAATGTATTTACTTGAGTTTCTTTATTGCTTCAAGGCACAGAAATATTTAACACCATTGGTTTAGGAGTTCTGGACTACACAGGCAGTAGTGCGATCTAATATCAAACCTTTAGCTAGGAAATAAGTGTGGTAGATGGTTAGGTTAGCCTCTGGAAGGACAAGAGTCTCAGTAGTAACTTTGTTCCTGGTGGTATTGGCAATTCAGATGTATCTTCATTTCTGGTGATATTAAGAGTTGGGACATACTGTCATTATTTCATTCATCAGCTTGGCTAAGCCAAAACACTTTACTACTGTGCAATGTTTATTTGACTTCTTATCGATATTAGATTGCCAGCCAGCCTTCTGTGTAATTATACTTTAAATGTAAATGCATGCTTTTTATTCAGAAAAAAAAAAATCTATCCTTTTTTCTCTTTCAGTAGTTTGTGTTCACTTCAGTGCCAGTTTTTCGTTTCCCTCTCTGCTTCATGACTACACTTTTTCTTTTTTTGTTCTTTTTTTTCTGTTATATTTTGTATTGCTTCTTGTGGAGGAAGGTATCTTCTTTAAATATTAAATATACAGTAGGACATAAAGAACAAGGAAATCCCCAAATTAATCCTTCTGCATAGTTCTGCTTTAAAACTTCATTTCCTTTCTGTCTTTTTCTTTAATAGCCTACCAAAACGGTGATAAATTGCTCCAAATAACCCTTTTTTCCTCAATACAGATTAAATGCTTGTGCTGGGGGAAAAAGAGATTGTTTGGAGAATTTTAAATGTAAGTTTTGACATTTCATATTCTGGAAATGCTGACTGCATGGATGAGATTAAGACGAACGCTCTGGGAGATGCCGTGCTGCATCGCAGTGGGCCAAACCCCTAACACGGCTTGGCTGCACCTGGTAAGGTACCAGCAAGCAGCTCTAGCTGTATCCTGTGACTAAAGCAAGACTAAATTGGCTAAATTAGTTCTGTGTTATTCTGGGGACTTGTGAAGATTAGACCAAAATAAAAAAAAAAAAACCTGCCACCAGTGGCTTACTCCTTATTTGGTCTTCTTTTTACCAGGTAAAGATCACCTGAATGCTAAAAATAGTATGGTATCCATAATTTATTCAGTTGCCTTTATTTCAGGTTTTGGTGCCTCAGTTAATAGAAATGGAATATGGTGTAGAGGCTTTATTTGACGAAAAAAAAATTATTTTATTTGAACTTTACCAGCACATAGGGGATTATGAAAAGGACTTTGTTCTGACTGTCTGCTTTAATAATTCTATAAACTCCACTAAAAGAAGTGGAGTTACAGTGAACCTGAAACTCAACCACAGCATCTATTATGTTCTTTCGGTGTTTAATTGCTGTATTTTACATAGAGCCTGCTGTGGATGTTTTTCTGTTTCTGCTCTTTTAGCTTGGGAATTATCTGCTATACTTTACATGGCTGACAGTTTTTGCCAAGCAAAATGGGGAAAAAAATATTTGTACAGTTTGATTTCCTGTCAGATGTGATTATTTCTGGCGATCTTTCCTAGAGATAACAGGACTTCAGGTAGGGATCTTTAAACAGTAATTACTTCTGATAGGAAGAAAGGGAAAATACGTGGACTGATAGGCATTTGCTACTTACTTTGACGATACTCAGCCTTGTTCTAAATGCCTTGCAGTTATGTTTACTAGATACATTTAACCACCATATTTTGGCACCAAATTTTGCTATTCATTCTCTGGTGTGCCTGGACTTGTGCCTATACAGTCCGAACAGTCAAAACAAGAAATTAGTAGTTTGAAAAGAATGCACTGAAATCTGTGGAAGGTGTAGAGAGAAAAAATACTTTTCTTAGTGAAAGGAGAACTGAGCACATGAACACTGAAGAGACTTCTCACATTAATACTCTTCACTGAGTTTCCATTGTTGCAAAGTCGTTTTAGTGCTGGAAATGAGAAATTGCACTAGTTAGTGTTAGAGCGGATTTATTCCATATTTTCCTGTAAAATAAAATTGGCTTCTATGAATAAACAAAACTATATATTGCAGTCTAGTACCTTTTTGCTTTACATTGTAATCTCTTTAAGTGCTATAATTCACGTGTTTCAACAATGCACATTGAATATTGAATGCTGGACATTCTCATAAATATTCCTGTAAAGTATGTTAAGAATTGTCATATCCCAAAATCAGTACTAGGTAGTTCTCAGAGAATGTTTTACTTGCATTATGTGGATCAACATTGTTTTACACAGAGTTACATGAATATGATAAATTCAGATATCTTCAGATGACTTTAAAAAAAGGTGAGAAAAGAACAGTTAAAAAAGAAGGGTGTCTAAATCAACTTGTTGCCCTGCTGAGGGCTGCTGCCCAGCTTTGCTTTTTTTGGTGGATCATCCTATATCAGCCAGCCCAGCTCTGCAAGGTGCTGAGTTTCCAGCTGCCACTGCAGTCACTGGGGAGGTGAAAGATGCCTGCACCTTACAGCATCAAACCCACAGGTCAAAAGGAACAGCAGTATTTCCTGAGGCCTGTGATTGAATGATCATGTTCTGTGAACTATAAAAGTTCCATTTAAAACATAGCTGGGTGCTGGGTTTCCCCCATCCTAATTCAGGGGCAGCTTCTTGAACATCAGCAGACAACTGAAGTTCAGTCCTTCACTGCTGTGCCATCACCACGCACGGGCAGCCCCCAGCACCCCGGGCAGCTGCGGTGGTACGTCTACATGAGTGGTAGGGGTATATTCTCTTGCAGTGGCCGTACTCTGACAGGCAGATGCTTGGGTACCTGACCAAATAAAGGCTGGGTCGGGGCTGATAACACCTTACTCTGGGTCCTGGCACTAGGAATGGTCCAAGTACAAGGAGGTGCTCTGCAGCTGCCTTCTCTGGTGCTACCTTGTGCACAGGTCTTAGTTTTAGGTCTGGGGTTGGTATTTTTTTTTGATACAAGTCTCATGGCAGATATTGTTTTCCCTTTAAGTGGATGTAGGTAAAGGGCAAGCTGTAACATTTGAGGCCCATTCTAGTTATGAGGTCATGATCCAGACCTCAGAGTTTCATAAGCAGGTGAAATGAGATTGCTGTTTGTTTTCCCGGATGCTCTAATTCCAGGCAAAAACATGGAGGGCATGCCTGTGACAACCTGGATTTTGGTAGATGTTTTTGAGGAAGAGAGGCTTTTTTCCTTTGTAGCTGGGTTTTGAAACATTCTCCTTGTATCTTATCCTGAGAATTTTTACTGAAATCAATTTTTTGCAAGAGGCATTTTTTTCAGTGTGAAAAAATGCCATTGCACACTCAATACTTAAGTTTTGGGTTGTATTTTTTTTTTTTTGTGAGCATAAAGTCATGCACCAAACTGTAATAAAATAATAGTACAGTTGAGGCTGCTTTACACAGGCTCAGTCCAAGCAATCTCACAGTTATTTCTGTCTGAGTTGATGTGCACCCCATGTGGGGGATAACTCAGTTTGAGTTATGGACCGATGGCAAACATCTTTTATATTGCCTTTCTGCAGTTTTTTAAGACTTTCAATTTACCTATTTAAATTTCATTAAAACTGGTAAGGACCAACTAATACATTGTATCTGTCCACAAGGAGGGTTTTATTTTCTTTTTTCTTGGTACAACATTAAAAATACTATGGTTTTGTTTGTTTCTAATTTTGATGTAACAAAACATGTTTTTCTTAACTTCCAAGGCTTTTATTACCTATATTGAACCCTTTTTATTTTTATTAAGGTAACACATGTAAATCATAAATTAGTTAATTCATATTATACTGGCTTTCAGTAAAGTAGGTTTTCCTAGCAGTACCTATAAATCTGATGCAGGCTTTTCTAATCAATTGCTTACAATTATTTTCTTCAACAGTTGCGTTATAATTTGTATTAAGGGGGAAGATTGTATAGCATTAATTTTCCTTTATATGAATGATTAAGAAAATGGTGATGATGTTTTCTTGCATGGTGAGCCTGATGTCAGGGCTGGGGTTACGTCGTGTGTAAGAGGAGGTACGGATCGGATCCAGCTCCCAGCTCCGCTATGTGTGTGCTGTGCAGCTGTGGACCGGTCACGCAATGTTTGTTTCTGTGGTTCGCCCATCGAAGTGGGGAGAGCGGTAATGCTTTGCTGCTGGGGGAGAATATTGTGGGAACACGTTGGCTTCAATGTCGTCCTCTTGGAGGCCAGCTGCTCAAATTCTCAAAGATATTTTTCTTCTCTTTTCTTAAAAAAGTAACTGTTTTCTTATCCCAGCTCAGGACTGATGGAGCTGTTTGATGCATCTGGTAGGCTCGGTTGTGAGAGAGGGAAAGACAAGCTTTCCTGGCGTTCCTTTGGCTTACAGCTTATCTCAGCTTTACCGAGAGACTCAGCAGCACAGCGTTGACCTCAAGAGCAGCCTACTAAGCATGTTTGTACTTGGTAATTTTGCTGCGCCTAGCAAAGGACCGATGATATCAGCATGTCTGCTCAGCTTAGGAGCTACGGCACATGGATCTTGATGAAGGTCATGTAAAACTAACCACTGCACCACTGAGATTTCTCATCTGCTGTTCCTGCTAGATCCATTGCCTGTCTGTGCATTTAAATTTCTCTTATGCAATGACATGACCAAGATGCATCATGTCATATTCCAGAAATTTGACCCCTTTATATTTGTTTTTGTTAGGATTTGGAATGGAAAGCTTTTGCTGAGTGGCAGCTTCAGTGTCAATGACATAACCAAGATGCATTATGTCATATTCCAGAAATTTTGACCCCTTTATATTTGTTTTTGTTAGGATTTGGAATGGAAAGCTTTTGCTGAGTGGCAGCTTCAGTGTTGCAAGCGTGTAACTGCAACTGCCTTAGCATTAGCCAGGTATGGTTGACAGATTTATTAACACCCATGTAGTCTCAGACACTGAGAACAAATACACTACAGACATTATAAGCACAGTAAGTCAATTTCCAGAAAATAAAATGTTGGTTTCTCTGCAATTAGACAGAGCTGCACAAGAAGATAATAAATGTAGTTTCTGTATCCTCTCTTGCCCAAATCTTTCGGCCGTTACCCAAACATAGCAATGATCAACTCATCAGGTTTCTTTAGGTGCTTGCACCATCTTCTGTCTTTCTGGACCAGTCTGTTTTTTTAGGATATAGGAGCATGTATCTGGGCACTTGCTGAAATGCTGATTGGCTTTAGACACCTTCAGAAGCCAGGTGATGCTGCAGAGCAGCCCATATGAGTCACTCTCTAGAGCTTCAATAACTGAAGGGTTCAACACCTTCAATTCCTTTAAATGACTTTGACCAAGTAAACCTCTAGACCTCTTGCAAGGCCTTTCCAATTCAAGAAATCTTCTACCAGTACATAGTTAGGTCCTGCAGCTCATTTTGGACAGTGACACGAAAAATCAGCAGAAGGAAACAGCTCCAGCTGTTGGGCAGCGTCAGGGCCCCGAGGGTTCGTTCTGCACCCAGTGTGTAGCGGCTCCGCTCAGCCCAAACCCAGACACCTGCCTTTGCCCAAAAGGAGCCTTTCCCCAGGGACCTTGCTAATTTATGGGCCTCCAAATCTCATATTTACCCAAATATTAAAATATATAAGAAGTCATGGGCTCTGCCTGGTAGTGTGGGATGTTACTGGTGTCACCTCCCTGCCTTGTCCCCCTGTCAATATATGAATAAACCTAAATGCCTGCTGCCTGATCAGAGGGAAAGGGGAAAAAACCCAGAAAGCCTGACCCTGCTTCTGTTTGTTCTCTATTTGAAGCAAGCAGCGGGAGGTCTGGAAGGAAAGAAGAGCTGGAGGGACACCCTGCTGCCAGCCAGGCCTGTGTGACAGGGAGCGGGAAGGTGCCGTGGGGAGCGGGGATGGGGTGATGGCAGCACGTCCCTGCAGGGAACCTGTGGCAGATTGGGAACATAGAGAAGCTTTCTGGGGTTTGACCAAATTGTGGGTCACAAACTAGTGATAATTATGGCTTTGATAATGCTGTTGTCAAGCCTAGGCTGACAGCTTCGTGGATGGTCTGAGGGTATGCATGTGGGAGAGGACAAAGGACGTCACCTCCAGAGCCATAGGGTCAGGAAAAGCAGGTTTTTACTGAGTAGTGAAAGAGGCTACTTCAGATGAGATGTGGGACTTGTTTCTAATTTTATGTCAGAATCCCTTCCACTGCACAGGCAGTGGGGTAGACCTTCTTTATTGATTTTTTTTTTTAATTTTTCTAGCCAGTTCAAATTGCACCGTGTGATTTTTCAAACCTAGCCAAGTATAAAAGTTGCTGTAGCACATAACAGCGTAATTACGAACTTTTCACAGGGCAATACATCTGCTCTGTTCACAAATCTCTTACACTGGATTTCACCTCTGTTTTAGGATCAGAGCATTGCCTCCAAAGCCCTTTTCAGCAGCAGCTGGCTGGCAGGGGCTGCCGCCGTCTGCAGCGGCTCTCGCTGGTGCCATGCTCTCTTCTGTGGCTCCTTCAGCGCTGGGCACTATGAGCTGCGTGGGTTCTGCTTGGCAGCCACAGCCTGGACCCTCTGCCTGGAGGTTTGGGCAAGGGCTGGCGGCTGCAGAATGCTGCCCACAGCCCCGCTCCTGCCCCGCCAGCTGCTCCGGGCCTCCTGTGACAGCCAGCGGGGCCCTGGACAGGGGCTGGTGCCCATGCTGGGGGTGCCGGGGTTGGGCATCTGGGAACCGGCTGAGTGACCAGAGCAGGGAAAGGAAAACAAAAGCAATAGCTGTTAAGGTGGGATAGGGACTTTTTTTGCTTTTAAACCAAAACACGGCCATTGCATACAAACAAGGAGGGAGCCTTCTTAACATCAGCTTGTCTAAAATAAGCCTTCTGACTAGAGTTGTGCTAGTATGTTTGCATGATTATGTGCTAACGCCTGGCTATTTTGCAGCTAACATCTAAGTATGGCACACAGTAATTATCTTCCAGAAATACACATTTTTAAAAATTTAATTTATTTATCAGGGCAGTACCTTCCGGACATTTTGGGTTCAAGAAAATCAGTCTCTGCAGAAATTTCATTTGTCATATTTTTTTCTTCTCTTTATGCTTGCCTCATGTTGGTTAAACAGCTTTGTTTTAATTGTTGTCTCTCTTATTTAGACTTAGTCTGGAGCATTTTAAGAGATTAATCACAATGCAGCAAGTTATGTAGCTTTAAAATTTGCCGTATCAGCAACCTCAAAAGAAAAAGCAAATATAAATAATTATTAAGCATACCTACTATTTGTTTCATTCAAAACCAGAGAAACACATGCATCTTAGTATATTTAGTCAGATGTACTAAGCTAGACTAAGAATTATCTGTCTATAATGCCATTTTTTACTACACCTGTTGGTACATTCCTTATCATTTCAACACCATTATTTCTTGTATTGTTCTAACACATGAATTCAATGCTTGTGAGTGTACAGCTCCACTGGGACCAGCTACAAACTGTCAATAAACTGGATTATCTGTTATATTTGTGTACACACACACACATATACTTGACAAACAGCCTGCTTACAGGGCAGGTAAACACCAGGTAAAACTATTAATATTCTCCTATTGGATGAAAATAAAACTAAAACAGATATGAGTACCCATCTTGTGATTCATATCGTGGATACTCCCTTTGTAGGTAGTTTTTCTTTGCTAAATTCAGTTATTTCACTGCAGTTGAACAAAAACACAGCAATTGTGAAACTCTGTAAATTGGAAGGGAAGAAACAATATCAAAAAATTATTTGTGAGAAGTCCATGCATCACACCAATACAATCTGAGATTAATTAGTATTGTTGTTGCTTTCAAAACCTGTCGTGGTGATAAAACCGATGGATGTCTAGCAGGTTTGTAACTGCACCCCCGTCCGCAGAACTCATGCTCTTGGCTCCTTCTCCTCCCCTTTCTCTTCCTCCTCCTGGAAGACCTGGGCCACTGTTTCAATGCTCAAATAATACAGTTGCTCTTTGTGGAGAATGGCTGAAATCTTTAAAAAGGGCTTTGGGATTAACCTGTTAGAAATTCTGTACTACTACAATGTGGGAATAAATGTAACCTGACAACTAAGAGGTACATTTTAAAAGAACATCTGGGGTTTTACCAGTATTTTATCCCATCTGACAGGTTAAACCATCATTTATATTTAGTGCTATTAGTGTACCTTTCTGCAGTGTTCAGAATTAGTGCAGCACATCAGGCCACCTTACCTTTTTTTTTTAAAAATGAATCAAAAAAGAATGAAAAAAAAAAAAGTACTGGGGTTTTTCAGTGATGGTGTGACATTTAGAGCCTTAGTCTAGATTACATCTCTTCCTACAGCATATGATATGTCGTAATCTGCTGCAGCCTATTAATTTCTAATTTTTCAAATGGTGGCGAACCAAAGATAATATACTACAATATATTAGACCAAGAAAGCAGAGCCACTTTCTTCCCCCTGTGAGCTGAGCTTGTCTCCTGTGTCCAGTCTTAGCCATAAGATGCATTAAATACTTATGGCTTGAAAGCATTATTCCTGCTTGCAGGTGATGGCTCAGTAAGTGTTTATTTTGCTGAGTGGCAGTTCACTGGGTGTTGTGTAGCTGCAATGTTTCAGCACATTATCTAATGACACTCTGTAATATTAGTCAAACTCTTTTTTTTATGTATGTACAAAGCCTGAATTTTACTAAGTAGAATAATTAGTTTCCACTACATGGCCCTTACAAAAAAAAATTCTAGTGAAATCAGGTGGGGTTTTTATTCAGTTTCCCTAAACATTGGACAAAGTCACCGGGGGACACGGCCACACCGCTGCAGAGGCTGCTGGTCAGGGGCCCAGCGCTGCAGCCGTGCAGCAGCAGCAGCCACAAGAGCAGCACCAGCTCCCTGCAGGATGCAAGCACCTCAGAAAGAAGGTGACATCGGGTGTGTTTCTGACAGGTGCTTTTTTGTGTGTCTCCAATGTACAATGTGTCTGGAGCAAAACAGAAGAGGTAATGAAAAAATGGTCTTTCTGCAACAATTCTTTTAAATGAGAAGCAGTCAGACAACCAGGATGTAGACTGATGGTTTTTTTCCTTGAACAGCTAAGAAATCAAATATACAGTTGTTTCTAATCTTACTTTCCCTGCTTTTCTACCTCACAATAGACCTATGGCAGAACTGAACACAGGAAAAAATACATCATGCCCAGGGAGACTGTCTATAGACGAGGACAGCTAGAAGTCAAGGAGTCTGGTACTGTTACACTGTCAGTATTTCTTTGATCTGACAGGTTCAGGGGAAAAATAACTTACTGCTACCATGTTCTTAATAAGCAAGCTGTTGCATTCAGGATTTTGGTAAGCGTAAACACAAAAGCAGCACCCAGAAATGACACGTAGGGACTGCCACTACTTCAGCTGCAAACTGTTCTCCATTCCCACGGTCACTGCATGTGGACGTCAGGAAATCCCAGTGTTTCACCCCTATGCTCCTTGAAGCAGCAACCTACAACAAAAAGAATATAATTTAGTCTTAAGGTAGGACTTATCTGATTAAAACACTGTTTCTGTCTACTTCTGAATCTTCCTGTTGCTGCTTCTGTGAGAACGAGCATAACATCTCCTGCACAAACCCCTGTCGTCTCTTGCCCCTCACTGGGCTGGGGGGTGCATCACCACCCGATCGCAGACTCTTGTGGCTGAGGATACACTTGCATGATCATTTCAGAAATGACAGCAGCAGTTAAAGATGCTACCACAATTTTTCTTCCTTCAGCAGCAGCAGCATATGCTACCTGATCTGAATTCCCGACCAGCTGTGGGGCTGTAACCTCAGATGCAGGAAACAGCTGAAACTGCTGCCACCGCCCCGCAGCACCTGGCCAAACACTTGGTTTTCTCCTGCAGTCATCCATAGTTCCAGTCGTCCTCTTACCTCTCTTTTTGTTTAAAGTGTAAATATACCCTTTTACATGAACTATTACATTTGTGAACACAGATCCTGTGGAGCCTGGAGGATATTCATTGCACCTTCATTAACATTTTATATGAGAATATGTATGTCTGAAATCCATTTTACCTCTTGGTAAAATGTTTATGTTGGCTTATGCTTGAGAAACATAGCTCCTGAACTAATGAACGCAATTATGCTGGGCACCCAATCAGGTGGGGGTGGGGGGGGAAAGGAAGAAAATAAGGACAAGGTGATGCAAGAGGGAGAGAGAGAGAGACAAAGTAAGGCTGTTTAATTGCAATTTGTTGCAAAATAGTATTGAAAGCAGATGCAAACCTCCGTTGTTACATGCAGAAGCAGTCAATGTATTCATTCTTTCTGCTGATGTCTCCTGCCTCCTGCCACAAATTTGGCAAGAAGTGGGATTTGTTAGTGCTGAAGTAATGAACAGCCATGCAGCTAACAGCCC
Source organism: Pterocles gutturalis (assembly GCF_000699245.1). Taxonomy (NCBI): domain Eukaryota; kingdom Metazoa; phylum Chordata; class Aves; order Pterocliformes; family Pteroclidae; genus Pterocles; species Pterocles gutturalis. Next base: position 61,616 of record NW_010097492.1, read on the forward strand.
AATGGCAAACTGCCAGCGTTCCCTGCTCTCTGACCAGGCTCTTTTAGATATTCCACAGGAGAAGGGGTCAGTGTTTGAATACCAAATTTACTTACTTGAAGGTATTTAACATTACATGAGATATTGATACAGCAGAGCGATACAGCAATGTACTGAAATCGCAACACAAGCATAAAATAGCAATTGCAATATATGTCTGAAACACAATATGAAGGGGATTCTCATTAATGGTGTCTATACTTTCACCATCATGATGCCAGGCATCCCCAATTCTGGGGAAAGAATATGTGGCTTGAAGACAGCTCAAGCCCGTTGCTCTTTTCAAAGTTTGTTTTGTTGGTTGCTCAGTTTTTATACTCTGTCAGGCTGAGCCATGTAGGCACTTGTCCCATGCTGGTCTGACTGGCTCAGGGAGACCTTCCCACTTTTCTGATTAACACAGGCAAAGCTGTTTACACAACCCATCGACCCACTCAACTGATAGAGCCATTTATCTACAACAAAGGCTGTTCTCTGGTCCCCTAGGCACTGGGATGAGTTCATCTTCCTCTGCAACAGCTGTAGTCACTCCCTATATTCTTCCCTGAACTTCAAGAGCACATTGTCCTTGCCCATCTCCTCTGAGCCTTCTTCCACTGTAGGGGTGTCGCACAAACCTGCCACAGTGAAGAGAAAGGTTTCAGGAGCAGGTAGTCTGACAGATGACAAAATCAGGAAATAATGAAATAAAAATATTCTTTATCTGTCAAGCTGAAGTTAGAACTGAGCTTGGTCTACGGTACAAACATTTGGAACAGCCACACAACTGTTCCAGAAAGACAACATGAGAAAATAAAGAGTAAACATGAAAAGGGGACAGAAGGAGAATTAAACTCCAATAGAAGCGTAATACCAAGAACAGAAGGCAAGCTAAGTACTTCTAGAAACTAATAACATTTCCTTAGTAGTAAATGCTATAATGGCAATTGAAAGTTTTCATTTTTAGCGAACAACAAAGTGTCAACGAGGACAGCTTCCAGTCACGTCCCTATTGACCACAGTCCATCTTTAGTACTGGGGCAGCCAATTAGTATGAAGCGATGCTATTTATAGGCACTCATTTGCTCTTTTCTACAATGGGATACATTCACAGTTTTGTTCTTCTTATCAAGATTTATTTACTAGCAAACAGAAGGTAGGGGGAACAAAAGGGAAAGAAATCAGAGACTTTGCTGAATAGCACATCAGGACAAAAGATGGTTGCTATTTCCATCTTTGATGGTCTCCCCACCACCACACCCACACTCTTGCTGTGAGGTTTCATGGGAGAAGACCAAATGAAAGGAAGCACAGCTTTGCAGTAGGTCCTTATGCTCTTGCATTGGGGGAGCTCCCTGGACAGCTGGGGTCCGGGAAACATGCAGGGTTAGAGGCCAAAGCACACCAGTTTTGGACGCCTTTGACAGAGCTAGTCAGTGATGGCAGCCTTGGCACGTGCTGAATATCTTGCTTCTCTTGCCGTTTGTCCTTGCTCTCCCAGAACCAATGCCCTAATCTCTTCTGAGACAGGTCTTTCTTGGCTGTTAACACTAGAGGACCAGCTTATCTATATTCTATCTGGCCCTTTTTCATCAACTTTGGGAAGAGTTAGAGATGTGACTAAAGGCACTGTTGCCACTGTGACAATAAGGGACAACCACTAGTCACAAAAACTAGCCCTGGCAATGAGGAAAAGCCTAGCTGTATCTAGATTTCTACATTCTTCCTAAGATGCAGGTTTTTCAGTGTAACTGCTGAGAGAAAGATATGCTAATGGTCAATAATTTTGAAGTTTGTCCATGCAAGAAGAAAACAAACTAGTACATTTGAAGAAAATTAGAAAGTTAAAAACTGAATGGGGTCTAATGTGATAAGTCTTGTTTAGGCCTTTCAAATAAGCAGGCAAGAAAATCTGCTTGTAACTGAGGTCTCATTTAACTGTTGTGCACAATCAACATGGCATATCTATAATGTTTTCAGATTGAGATGAAGTTGCTCTTTTCTCAAATTTCCCCTCTCTCTTCTTTTGAGAGGTGTGTTTTTAGCCATGAAGGACAACCTCTGCCAACTAAAAGTTAATCACAATGTCTTGGATACAGTATTCCACTTAAATAACTACACAAATGATACAACATATTTTACTCTTGCTGTTCCTCACCATCATCTAACTCTTCTCACACCTGAATACTGGATATCGTGAATAAAAATAGCACCTGGCTGTAGTTTCGCGTATGTTCTGTTACTAAAAATCTTAATCTACCACAACATGCATACTAACACAGATCCTCTCTTCT
>NW_010097492.1:63958-92847 GCF_000699245.1 Pterocles gutturalis
ACGCAGTTGTAGAACTGAGCTCCAAAATACCCCCTTCTGGCCAGGCATAGAAAAAAAGCAAAAGTCAGCTATTACCCATTACACAAGCACTATCAGATGTTCAGATGTCTTTAATGATAATACACTGCACTTGTGTAGTTCAGGTGGGTTGCCTCCAAAACAGAGACAGAGAAGCCCAGGCTCCAAGAGGTGACCAAGGTCATGAGAAGAACTGGTGTCCAAGGTGGTACTGGGACTTCTGAATCCTAACGGAACAGCACGAGCGTGACCTCTGCCCATAAGAAATTGGCATGACATGTTTAATTAGCCTATCTAGATTACACACATGCGTATCTCTGTCTTCAGCATCAGACCAGTGACCTGGAGGAGGCCTGCGAGGCCTTTACTTGCAACTGGCAGAGGCAGAAGAAAAAGTGTGGCATATCTGCAGAAGTTAGAAAAACCCAGACAAGACAAAATTCTTCTCTGGGAGAGAATAAGTTATTCCTCTGGATAAGGAACAGGGCCCTCATTTGTCAGGGCAGAGAACTTTTTTCAAAGTGGTTTCTCTCGTAGAACAAATCTGATGGCAGTAGAATTTGTGAGCTGGAAAAAGAGCAAAGTGTTTATCTGTCAGTTCCAGTTTTAAGGAACAGCTTTGAAAACTACTGGGAAACATTTACACACTCTGCATTCATTGCTGTAATAAACTTGCTTTCATTTTTTAAAGCCAGGCAACACCATATGGGGATTTCACACACTCGGTGATTTTTATAGCTCATGAAAACATCTGTATTTCCCTCCTTGGTGGATAGATGATTTGTGTCATAAACTGAATATACTTAAATAGCTTAGCCATACTTAGCATAACATCCTGCTATTCCTCTGTTGTCAAGGGTATGATTATGTCGCTTTCCTGGGGTTTATATGCCACATTCTCCTGAACAACTGCACCTTCCAAAGTCCATTTCTACAGCCACCCACTGCCAGCAGCGTGGAGTTGCCCAACCGTGTAGCCTGACGGAGAGGAGGCTGCGGCTGCTCTGCGTCCCCAGGTCAGACCAACAGCAGGGCTGGGCATGTGTTCCCCCAGGCACACGTATATATGGAGGGGCAGTACACCAGGATGGATACGTACAGCTGGGCACACGGATCCACATGGACAGACACACTCAGCATTTAAATAAACGCGGATGGCACCAGTGCTCCGACCCCGACCCCCTCTCCAGCAGATCAGGATGCAGGTCTGTTAGGGGCAGTACGTGCATACATGTGTCCAACGTGGATCCCCAGCAGCTCGGCTCAGTTGTGGGGTCTCTCCAGGGTCTGCCCTGGCCCCTCACCCTCCACAGCTGCTGGCACCTGGCACACAAGAGCAGTTGCACACACTTGCATTTTCCTCCAAAGATTTCTCGGTCTCCTTGCCAGAGGTAGGGTATCCACCCACCCTGATGTACAAAAACGGAAGGTGTATGGCTTGCATCCTAATAATCTGATTTTCCGTAACTCCAGTAGTAAAAACTAGCCTCTGGCACACTTGTCAAAGTATTAAGGAATCTCTGGACTCTTTTCTTTGATCCACATCTCTTCTGCAGTGGTTTTCCTATACTGCAAGTTATGCCACATGATGCTGACAGGTCTTTGCTAAGCATGTAAAAAAAAAAAAAATAATCCTAGGGCAGCAGGTTCCTGAAGGGAGAAAGCTGATGCACTGGGCTCTAATTTAAAAGATGGAGAATTGCCCTATGTAGGCATCCAAGACCTGACCATCCACCAAGATGCACTTGCTTCTGACCATCTGGCACACGGGGTCTTTCAAAATCTACCAACAGATAACACAGAGTCAACATCAGTTTATGATGGGAGTTATTGGGCTACTGTGAAGCTGGATCAGAAAAATAAGAAAGCACAAGACACACCCCACCCCCAAAAGTACTATTCTGGAAGGCCCTATTTTCTCTACCCCTTTTCTCAACTGGATTGTATTCTGTCTAATGGTGGGCACCCTGTCAATACAGTAAGCCAATTCCATCTGATTGCCAGTGAGGAAAAGCGTATTTATAAAGGGCAGCAGGACACAGCAGTGCCCCGAGATTAGCGACCTGTGTGACTGCAGGGAGCCTCAGCAGTGCCACTGATCTATGTAGATACGGAAAACAAGGAGAAAAAATGACTACTGCTTCTCAGCTCTAGATATCAAAAATACATAGTTGGGATTTGAAATAGTCAACCTCTCACAAGAACAGAATTCCTACTAAGAATTTATTAGAAAAAATAGACACTGTAAAGAATCACAAATGGTAGGGCTTTGCACTTCAGTCCCACTGGAGTGGGGAAAAAAAAACCATCCAAATTTAAGGATTAACTTGCAACCTAGGAAAGAGCCAGTCAACAAAGCACATTGATACACCTAACCGATTCTCTGCTTTTGTAAAATATTAAATTGGAAGGGAGGGATCACTTGAAGTTCTACATGAACAGCAGCTCTTGCACTGGGATACAAATTGCATCAGTTGCTATTCCAGATGGAATAACATCTCAGAATAACGTTCCAATGATGAAGATTATTTTTCATGACAGATCCAGCATGCACACAGCTGTTCAACACCCAGAGTTGTCTTTAAAAGTTCATAGTTAGTCTATTTAGATTATTTAACTTCTAAGAGTCTGCTTCATTTACAGAAGTGTTTCTGGTGAGAAGGTGATGCTTACAAATAGCATTTGCACCAAGAACTGCTACAGACCTGAAAGTCAGTGGTTTGGAAAAATTTTGCTATCCATCAGATAACCTCAGTCAAGGAAACATCAAATACTCGGGAACCTCCTTGACCAAAGCAGGATATGTTTCATCTTGGATTGGAACTGGAAGACAATCAACCAGGAAAACATGACACAAGATATAAAGGGCAGATGGTATCGCGTTCAGTAAGTTTAACACTGCTGCAGTTAAAAGTAAAAAGGAACTTGTTATCACTCTCTTGAAAAATCTGATTGATGGTTTTCTGTTTTAATACTTACTACATGGACTACTAGATATTTTTTGCATGCAAATCACTTGGCTTTTTATTTATTCAATCAACTGATAAGTAAGGCCAACATACATATTTAAAATGTAAACTACATACATATTTAAAATGTAAACTTATTTCAAATATTTCACTTCAGTTTTATAAAACAAGGTATGCAAATTTTGTCTGGCATTTGGTGTTTTACCAGAGATGACTTCTTACTAGCAACGTTTGCTTGAGTTTCTTAAAAGGACGACAGGATCAAGTCAGCCAGTGTGCTTCTCACAGTTTACTTGAAAAGTAATAGTAAAGCCTAAAGTAAGTTTCAAAATGACATGTATTTTTAAAGATTTCCTTTATAAATTTATAGATATCTAGTTCTTCCATGTGGTACAACACTGACCAGAAGTATCAGTGTCATGAAGTAAGAGTATGAACATACACAAAGCTTGTTACCTCCTCACTGTAGCTTTCACATTTTCAGGGTTTGAAAAGATAACAATTGGCAACAGATTCATGGTCATATATCATTATCAGTCCAAAAAAAGAAAAAAAAGAAAAAAGATAAAAGAATGGGTGTTTGGCTTATGAACAACGGTTTGAGACAGATGTATGGCAAAAAGGTTGATCAGTTACTTGGAACAGAAACCAAGCCAATCCATTAGGCCACAGTATCTGCAGTGACAAAAGATGATAAAGGCTTTTCACCACCCCAGCTGTTCATCATGAAGAAAGTAAAGCGTACACAGAAATCTCATTAGGGGAAAGGATTCACAAATCATCCTAAAGACACAAGTCATTCTCTGCAGTTTCCTCAGACCCTGCCTCCTCTAACCCCATGTATCTGTCTGGAAAGCGTATCTGATGGTTACTCTCCACCTCCTTGTGGGATGGGTCACAAGGGTACTACACGTGGATCTGGACCCTGGGCAGGGTGTTCTGCAAAGAAACCCATTTACATTGCCAACAGCAACTTAAGCTTTGCCATGTCATTAGGATTAATCGAATAGGCTCAAAACGAGAGAAGGAAAACTGTCAGGTGAAATACAATCCTCAGTGACGGGAATTTGCAAGGCTGGTTCAGGATTCTTGAGAACAAAGGAGCAGAAAGCCCTTGAGAGCTTGTGATAAATAGTCATCATGCTGTGACTTAACTCTGATTTAGGGCAAGGAAGCCCCAGCTTAGGCTGACCCAAATCCACAACTCCCAGGTGGCCCCTGAACCACCTCTTCCACAAGGGTGGGGAAGTGTTTGGTCCCGGAGCTTTTTCTATTATTCTTTCCCAAAAGGCCAACAATCTTTCCCGCTGTGGTGACACCTACACATCAGGTGGCTGAAGGCGGGCCCTGCGCAGTGACAGTGGGTGGGAGTGCCACAAGCCATGCCATGTGGCCAGCTGTCGCTCGCTCGTCCCATGACACCAGGGGATGACAACCAACTTGTTGCGACCCATGATGCTTCACTGCCACATACTGGCTGCACATCCCAGCACAGGACACAGGGCCACAATATACGGCCATTAAATGCTCCCGGAAAATGCCACCTGCCCCGCTTCCGCCATGCATTTGGCCACCAGCAGCTCCAGGCACACTGCTGCTACTCCTGGTCTTTGTAAGTAACACCAGAATTCAGTACCAATTGTTATACAACAGCTGTATCAGTTTGGAATCACAATATCACTTTCAAACCTATGATGACCTCCCTCACCTAGCAACATTTTTCCTAAAATATTCCATGTTTTTCCTAAAAAAAAAAAAAAAAACCAAAACCAAAACCTACTCCCACATGCCTAAACTTTTTTCCTAACACACTTCCAAAAAAGTGAAGCTTTTAGTCAAAAATCAAGTAGCACCTGTGTTGCATGTCTTTCATTCAGAGACTTTTTAGTTTTGTTTCTAAAGCAATAACAGAACTGTATTTACCTTTTTTTTAAGCAAACTTTGTTAACTTCAACAAGGTCGCTATGGTTTAGGAATAAAGGACAATTACATGCAAGGTTGTAAGTCTTACCTAAGCAGAAAGAAATCTGCAGACTGGAGTTTTTATGAATGTATTTTAACTATTTATTTATTGTTAAATCAAAACATTATTGTTTTCTAGAGAGACAGAATATCTTATAAAACAAAGTGTGGCTCCTGCAAGAGGCTTTTACTGGTCTGGCCTGGTTTTCACTGTCAAACTAGAACATGTCACAATCACAGGCCGTCTATCTAAAAACTAACACAGCCCCTTCTCTAAAAACTTTACAAGGTTTCCACAAAATGTCAGGTAACCCATTTAATATATAATGATTTGAGTCCAGCTGTTAAGTGAATTAGTTATTTAAGTCACCTCCTTCCAAAAAGTGTATTTACAATCAGAGACGGTGCAAGTAAAGAAAATACAGTACTTACCCAGGACTATGGATCATCTTGACTGATGAGAAGCAGCAGCACTTAACTCCTGGAATACTTACCAGAACACAAGACAAATAATCTCTCTAAGCGCTACAGGTTCAAGACATGGCGCACTACCAAACAATTCTTATGAATAAATCAACTAGTTTTATGCAATTATTTCAGGCAGATCCTCCTCCTCTTGACTTCAGGGAAACAACAACAAAAAATAGCAGCCACTGTCAGTTGTCAGATCTAGTGTCTTTTGGCTTTGTGTTCTCCATTAGCATAATATATTATACAGGTACCTTAATGTTTTAAACTTTTTTTAAAGCTTTGAAACTTTAAAAAAAAATAATATTCTAACTGCAGTGATTTCTAAAGTGAAAGAATCGAATGCTTGACTAAAATATAAATCCATCTTGAAATTTTTATAAAATTAATTTAGCAAAAGGAATGCAAAACAAAATTCTTACATGTGTTTGCTTGCAAAAGCTCAAAACAAAGCTTGCAGTAGGTTTTTTAGACCAGAAAGGGTTTAACCTAAACTATATGTGAACAAAATACAGCTGCAGCACAGCTACAGAGCTTTCACATTTTAGATTATGGTGAGCTGATACAATCAAGATAATTGAGAAAACATAATACAAATAAATTGCCTGCATACTGATTTATACATTTCAAATTCTCCACCCTCTCCCAGAGCAGTATCTTTCTGTAAGAGGTTATAGCAGAAGATGGACTTTTGTAATCCAGATACTCAAAATGATTGAGGATAAGCGGGAATGCCTGCAAATCAAGACTACAAACAAAAGGTGAGCATCTGCTGTAGTAGGTAAAGCTACTCCTCTAGTAACAAGTTTGCATTCAAAAATAAGATGAAAGTGATGAGCTCAACTTCACACTCTGAACATCCAATGTCCTGTTTCTACACCAGAGGCTGCACAGGCTATCCATCATCTAAAGGGGACTCCTGCTCACACAAGCTGTCCACATTCACAGGAACAGGATTTGGACCCCAGTTCAATATTCAGCAATTGCCTAATGAGAATCGTAATGATCACCAGAAAGAAAACCCCAAAAGCCCTGAAACAAATTTGCTGCAGCTATGGGTTCAAGTGGAAGACCAGAAACAACTGGACTATGAAAGCGCAAAGACTTTCAAATGTTCCCTACTACATACAAGAACAAATCCAGGATGTGATATTTGCTTAGTTTTATTAATTTATTTTTGCAGGAATCTGCAACTCGGAGTATGCACTTTCTGGAGGTACCATGCATGCATAGCCTCTGAATGTTTTTATACAATTTCATCTCTTAGTAACAAGTTCATTCACAGCATACACAAATCTAGAATGTAGACACCATATATACAGGATTAAACAAGATCGTGTCATCTTTTTTTAATGAAAAAATTCAACAGGATTTCACACAGCAGGAAATATGGATTAGATACACTGGTGCCACCATAAATAAATAAGTTTCAAGAACACAGTTTTTAAAAATCTGTTTCAAAGGTACTGAAAATCCAGGATTATAATATTGCATTAACTCCATTGATTTCTGATTATTCAAAACCAAGAAAAATATTCATATTAATATTTATGGACATAAACAGCAATGAAAGCCCCAAACTGAAGAAATCTGGCAAAATTCAGTCGTGGCTAGCTTCATAGAATATTGACATTTTGAAACAAAACAAATGCAGCAGCACATAGAGACAGTACTGACTATGAGATGTGATATCTGTGCATGTCATCTTTACGGGATTTAAAGTCACTGTAGTACAGAGCACGTAAATTCTGTGGTACCAAACAAGCTGATGAATTGTTTATGCCCAACTGTCCACTTCTCATCAGGACAGTCATTTTCACATTCCAGGGTATACCACTGAACTCTAAAACAAACTATTATCCTGATGACAAGCTTGTTTTTAACACATTTAATATTCTCACATTCTTTTTAAAAACATTCTTTATTGTTTTCATTTTGTCCCCATTTCAACTCAAGTATTTTTATTTCAGTTTCAAGGGGTTTTACAATCAACATTAAATGTAGAAGTATTTAGAAACTGAAATGAGAGATGTATAATTGGGACAGAGAAAGTAACTGAAAGAAAAAGTTGGGATTTAAAAAAAAAAAAAAGTGATTTAGTAGCATATCATAATCAGAAAGTACTGAGACCAGCTCTTTTAGGAATTATTACACCTTTTCACCACACCTCCCATTTTTCAAGGGAAATACACACATACCACAGACACACAGATACACAATTCAATCTGATCTAAGACTACATTTTACAAAGTACTTCCTTTTGCTTGATTTCCCACCCCTTTCCTCTTCACCCAAACAAGACTAATAATTACATCAAATGAAAAGTAGATCCAAAGTTCAGGATTTCTTTTGGTTTACTATGAATCATTTTCCATAAGCCCCACTCTAAATAAACTCTTAAAGAACTACAGTAGTATTCTATAATTAAAGGGAGTTCATCTTAATAGCACAGTAAATATAAAATAAGCTTTATAAAATTTCAATGAACAGTGAAATCACTTTGTATATCTGAAAGTCCAAGTCAGTTACAAACTCTACCACTCTCATAGCATGGTTGAGGGAAAGCTCAGTCCTTAAGGAAAAAGAAAACACAAGTAGTGCATTAACTCAACACAATGGCATCAGCAGCCCACCATTCACACACACAGAAGTTTTAAACAATACAGTGCATTTTGTATGCCAGCTGACATTAGGGTTTTATGTGCATTCAATAAATATTATGTAAACCAATCTTTTTTGGCATGGCATAAGCTACAATTCAGTTGGGGTGTAAATGGTGTCACCTGTTTTCAGAATGAAAATGGATCTTCCAATATTCAAAATACAATTTACATTCTAACAAACTAAAAACATTCAAGCACCATGTAAAGTGTTTGCTATTAATGTTTAAGTATGGGAATTTACAAGTAAAAGAATACAACAGAAGGGGTTTTTTTGTACAAGCAACAAATGAGAGTAACTGAAAAGCTGGAGTAAAATTATTGATACGAAGGAATTCATTTGCAATTTAACGTCAATCAGTCTTCCAAAAAACTATGACTAAGATTAGCTACTCTCCATTTATGGTTCATATAGTTCAGGGAATTGTTGGACTGCATGCATTTTTTCCTCTCTTCCCCCCAGAAGTAGCATCTATTCTGTCTGAAAATGGCACAACTGTAATGATGCATGACACACCTACTCTCATTTGCCAACTGTCATTTCAGTTGCTATCATGTTGTAATTCCAGCAAAAACAAATGCTTCTAGAATGTCAACAGAAGTACAAATGAACAAAAATTGATAAAATACAAAGGCAAAGGCATCATGATAGAAAAGTCATGAAGTTTCTGGTATTGTTTTGATTACTTCATTATACAGCTGATAACAGCAACGATACTGCTTATCCTAGGTATAATGGTTTTGCTCATCTGTTTTCTAGTTATCTTAGTTTTGTCAGACTGTCCACTTACATGAACAAAATTAATATTTGCCTTCTAACTTCATTTGACTGATTTTTTTGCTCCTTTCCACATGTGATGAGCTCCTCATATAGGGAGGGAAGGAGGAAAGGAAGTGGCTCTGATGCCTTTGACTTTGTTTTGCTCATCAGTGGTGCACACTGATTGCTGGAGATCTCTTAGCTTATGTAAAATTATGCTGAAGACTTAATTAGTGCAAGAACATATCAAAAAATGCCAGATAAAATATTGGTTCCTCATCTAAGATCACTGTTTTTCACTGTTATCTTCATAAACTGCAGGAAGAGAAGACAACAGATTGAGCAACGCAGTCAAGATGAGTTTTTATCCATCCACTCCTTACAAGCACTGCTTCATTTTAAAGAATGATTCAGACACATGATTGTTCTACCACACCTTAACGTGTTATCACACATCAAGTGAATTGTGGTAACTGACCATATGGATGAGGCTGCCATGAGCTAAAAACAATTTACACTGAAGCAGTTTAAATCTCTTCTGGTAAGGTTTACCTAGCACATTGTGCCTCACAGTGGCAAAGTTAATTACTGTAACTCAGCTGACGTGCCCGGTTGCATCTCTGAATCTTGACAAAGTTATACCATAAAAACTCAAATGCACTGTACCAGCTTCTGGCCAGTACACAAGAACATCCTACTCAGTTGCACAGTTGTGTAACATAATCATTCAGCTGCCCAAACCCAAGTTTGATTTCACAAGTATTGAGTGCTTTATTACAGCAACCTGAAGCATCCAAACAAATTGAACATCACCTTTATAATACAGTATATCATATGCATAAAAGTACCAGTATGATTTTCAGTTGCAAGTCTTGTGTTCTTCAACCTACGGCAAATATTTCCTGACCAAAATAAAAAGAATGCAGTGTGTGATTTTTCAGGATCTGGCATTTTACAGGATCTATTTTACACAGGCTGGTTTATTAACAATGTGCAAATAAACCTTTACTGAAGAGCTAATTGATTAATTATTTTTCAGCTAACTTTGAACTGGGGCACAAAGTACCTTCTGTGCTGTAAACATCATGAATTCTTCACAAATTGGAAGCTAAAAAGGCCTAAGGAACTGGGTACAAACTCTTCTCATACACAACCATGGCTGAGCTCAAGTCTTCCAAACCAAATTTGGAATAGTCTGTGTTTGGCATATGTCACTGTGCTGCTACAGAGCACAGGCTTAGAACACTGTGGTATACAGAAGCATACTTTTAGCTTTGAAACACGATGGCCTAATGAAAGCATGCAGCAGTATTTTCATCCGTAATAAGGTAGAATTCATTCTTAGTTTATTACCAGTGTTGACACAGACAGGTGAGCACTGTACAAGCAAAAGGGATTGTAAAAAATTACCTCAGATTAAACTCTCTGTAACACTCATGGTATCTCATTTAGTCACCTTAGGTTACTATTTCAAACAGCAATTTTTTGTAGACATAAGTTACCCTGAAAAAAAGCAGCAATTACAAATACCCTTCTCCTTGCTTTCAATACATTGCAAAATTTGTATTTGCATTTACCTGTCTTCTTTGCCAGTAGCTTACAAACTAGAAGCACAGGGAGCCTTTGTTTTCCAGCTAGCTGTGGCCAGGTTAAGTCAGCTCTGGCTCTTCAGTTTTTCTGGTTAAGTGTAACATTTCACACCATTACTAAGAGTCCTATAATTTGTTTAAAAGAACAGGTTTGTTTGTTTTTTTCTGAGCCACTAAGCAGTGACTAAAACCACAGGACTAAACACCAGTAGTTATTTACTTTCCTGTATACATTCTTCCCAAAATTAATCCTTTTACATTTTCAGATTTCATTTTCTGCTTTGCTCACTGCAAGAGGATAAGAAAGAATTTCATCCTTAATGTATTTATTTTTAGTGTAGCACAAGCAGAAACATCTTAACACATTTACCCCCACCCTTGCAATATGAAGATTGTTGACTGGCAAAGGCCGGGCAGATGGACTGAAAGGTTCCCCATGTTTCCTTCTCCTACAGCTGTTGGCTTGAGAGCCTGTTTTTAACCGAATGCAGCCCCTTCCCGATTTTCAGGTGTATCGTGGCATTTCACACTGTTCACAGCGATTTAGTGCTGGGTGATTTAGAAAGGTGCAGCTATCACAATTCCATGGAGCCCCTTCAAAATCTTCATCTCTTGGCTGAGTCCGTTGAGTCTGTTTGGAGCTGCTTTGATGCTCTAAAAAAACCCAAAGGAAAACATTTTATTTTGTTTCAGAAGAGAAGGATGATAGGGAAGATCATACTACAGGTTTGTCACCTCATTAAACATTGTATCTTAAAATAAACATGGAAACCTTGCCACTTACAGAACATTAAAGGTCTTTTGCTAAAGCAATTCAGTTTGTGAAATCTGAATATTTAAAGTATTTCACTTCTGCAAAGAGTCACTTAACCATACTACATTAAAAACAAAAAGCAGTCACCACTGTTAAGTCACTGATACTGATAAAGATTAATACCTTAAAACATACTGAAAGTTTGTTACTGACACTGCAATACCATTGTGTTAAGGAATGACTTCACAGGTTTACGTACAGCAGTCTATTAGCAAATTCTAAATTCCAATAACCCTACTTTACCCAAAGTGAAAGACTACTTCTAACTTAGTTCCTTCAAACAGTCTAGCAGATAATATATTTTCTTCATCTTTTTCTAGCATTTATCCAGGCTGAAGAAAATACAATATATAAAAAAAATGATAGGCCTGTTTCAAAACAAGACTAGTGTTTTTCTTCCTCATGGCTTTGCAGCTGGGATATGTCTATGTGAAGCAGCACTTAACTCTGTTTTCATTCATAAAATCAGTATGTATGCAAATCATCCATTAGGTATTAACCCATGGGAAGAATCTGTTTTCCAATGTCTCAGGTTATCTACTAAAAGTGACAAATACTCCTATGATGTGGAAACTCAACATTTTACAAAATGTTAATATTCAAAACAACATTAGCAGAAATACCTAGAAGGAAAGGTTAAGATACCCATCTGCTAAAGAAACATCTGTAGAACAGCTTAATTAAAAGAGAACTTACAATTGTAAAAAAGGGACTGCAATTTGTAATTCAAAGTGCACACATTGCTGTCATCTGCTAAGAAATCCAGCAGATGGCTGATGACAAAGTTAGTGCAAATAGTACTAACATTTGTCTTCAGAGACATATTTAAAGAAAATAAAAGTAATCTCCTTGCTTAGGTGTAAACCCTTTCTAGTCCAGGAGTTGCATAGTTACATTAACAGTTCTTGGCCACAAGAAGTCCTTTCTAAGCAACAAAGTAGTGTGGGCCCTAGGCTGCATTCATGGTGACTAGCCAGCCAGCAGCAGAGAGCAGACCCTTGTCTGCCCATACCTTCAACAGCACAGTATTAAGGAAATAGAATTTTTTAAGCAAAAAATATTTTTACAACTCCATGTTAAAAGCCAAGCTCAGAATACAGTACATCAGACCTCAAACTGATCTCTAATAAGTTGACAGACAAAACTGAAAAGCTACTCATAAAAGCTGTACAAATCCTTACAAGACATTATCTTTCCAATTGGCAAATAAAATCACTTATTTCATGCAAGTTTTGCACATTATTTTGCTTTGAAATAATAAATCAAATAGGCTAGTGTAAGAGAATCTCTTCAAGCACCACGAAGTAGCAGTGCCTTAAATCAACCACATGACTACTGTAATTTAACATTGGCAATTAACACTACTGCAATTTAACATGGAAACTGCCTTCATGCCACTACTCACCTGCTGCTACTGTCTTTCCTGGACACTACCACCTATGCAGGGAACATACTCCAGTATTGAGATTTTTGGAACCACAAGCAGTAGTTCTGGACCGTCTCTTTCTTTTAAATTTCTACATACAAAGCAGTCTATTATATAGCAGGGTAAAATACTTGCTTCAAAAGAGGGGGAAAAAATTCCTTATATGAATTCAAAATTCAGCTGCAAAAACCTTTGTGATGTGCTCATCAGTAACTAGAACTTATTAACAAAATTTGGATTTTCAAGCTGATTATATGATTACTGAGTCAGAAGAGTGACTTCTTTTCCACTAATAATTTTAGTACACCCTAGTTACCACAGGAAGAGACACAATGTAACAGATCTTACCACACATAACATTTTCAGAGAAAAGACCAGTGTTTTCTTTATATCAGAGCATTGGATCAGCAGAAAGATACAAAGTGTTTAAAAACTTCCACTAACATTTGAAACCACTCTCTTAACAGCTTTCAGGAAGGGGAAAAAAAAAAGGTTCAAAAATACCTGAGACAACAGGTAGGATTCAGCTCCAAAATCACCACCAAACATAGTGGAGTTCAGAGAGCTATGGGGCTATGCGGCCACTAGGTGTCTACCAGTGCCGAGCTGAGTCACTCTGGGATGTACCGACTGAATCTCCACTGGACAAAAAGTGAGACTGATATGTAAGCTACTGTGCATACACAAAATTTAAGTGTCCTAAGCTGGATATGAATCCTAGATACTATACAATTAGCACAGAAAATTACAGAAACCAGTAATGAACTTGTGGAAATGGCACACTTATCACTTTAACCTATTGTGAGGAAACATATCCTGTCTTGGTCCTTAAAATTTCTGAAGCACTTGTGCTAAAACTTCAGGGCTCCTGTGAAATTCATACTCTGCATAAAAAATACATAAAGTGTGACCGGACAAGTTAAAATGTAATTAAAAACTTTAATGCAAATTTTAAAAAGCTGCCATGACCAATTAAATTTGTATAAAAGATGCCAACTAAACTATAGAATCCTAACAACACATATTAGAAGACAGCTTAACAAACCTGACATAGAGCTTTTAACCTAGAAGTATTTAAAAAAAACCATAATTAGGAAGCTCAAGTTAACACATAAGAGTTTTTATACCTTCAACTAATTTTCGAATAGCGAATAACAGTATTTACAAATAACATATTAACAGAACATTCATTTGCAACAACTTGCGTGAGGAAAAGAAGTTGTATCTAGGATTACTGCACTTAAACAAAAATGTTCTGTTTTGGCTTATATAGAAAGAAAAGTTTTAATAATTAGAATTGCTTCCTGTCATCACAAGGTTTTTTTAAAAAAGAAGGTAAAAAAAACCCCTAAAATTTCTCAATGCAGATTAGGTAACTTGATGATGGTTTGTTGACCTACCCTTTTTATATGGCTTTGGTGGCACAACAGGACCAGGCTCTATGTTATCATAGAAGTTACATGTGGCTTTTGGATCGAAGTTCCCTGTCAGAAAAGAAAAGTAAGAAAGCGTAACTCAAAGGTTATTTATATGCCTATGCTAGTGATATGAACAAGTAGAGGCTTCAGATTTTACTATGACATATATCAGATTTTTCCTGAGTAGTCTTTTGTCACGTATTTTCAGTTTTGTGTTGATTCCAGTAATTTTTATCAGGCTAATCCCCATACTGAAGAATCAACTCCAGCTCAATGTTCTGTATTGTTTTAAAAATATGTGAAAAACATATAACTTTCTGTAGGACACATTATTGTTAAAAGAGACTATGCATATTCTAATATATTGGATTGCATTTATGTCAAGTTCCTCTTGCAAAAAGAGGATTTTTTTAAGACCTAAGTAAATTTCTGTATGCCAGCTTCTTGGTTGCAACCTGTAGCTCTGTTTTGTATTACTTGGTCAGTCTTTGTCAGCAACAAGTTAAAAATTTAAGTAAATAACTTTCATTAAGGAGTATTTTTTTTTTAAATTTGCTCTTGACAAAGTCACTTTTTTAAAATTTGCTCTTGACAAAGTCACTTTTAAGTCACCACTTTTGTGGTAATGTAATTTAACTTGGCCAACAGAAATACTGGCAAGTCTAGTTTATCAGGTTGCAACTGAAAAAGACACCTTTTAGAGAGAAACAGATATTGACAATCAAAATTGACCTTTAAAGAGTCCAAATGTCCACATTTAAGCATACACTATATTAGAATCATAGAACAATGTGGGTTAGAAAAGATCACAGAGCTCAGCCATAAACCACCATGTCCACCACTGAACCACATCCCTAAGTGCCACATCTACACACCTCTTCAATACCTCCAGGGATGGTGACTCCACCACTTCCCTGGGCAGCCTGTTCCAATGCCTGATAACCCTTTCAGTGAAGAAACTTGTCCTAATATCCAACTGACACCTCCCCTGGTGCAACCTAAGGCCACTTCCTCTTGTCCCATCACTTGCTACTTAGGAAAAAAAGAGACCAACACCCACCTTGCTACATCCTCCTTTCAGGTAGTTGTAGAGAGCAATGAGGTCTCCCCTCAGCCTCCTTTTCTCCAGGCTAAACAGCCCCAGTGCCCTCAGCCATTCCTCGTAAGACTTGCTCTCTAGACCCTTCACCAGCTTTGTTGCTCTCCTTTGAACACGCTCCAGTGCCTCAACATCTTTCCTGTAGTGACAGGCCCAAAACTGAACACAGTGTTTGAAGTGCAGCCTCACCAGTGCTGAGTACAAAGGGACAATCACTTCCCTAGTCCTGCTGGCCACACTATTTCTGGTACAAGCCAGGATGCCATCGGCCTTCTTGGCCACCTCGGCACACTGTCGGCTCATATTCAGCTGGCTGTCAACCAACACCCCTAGGTCCTTTTCCAGCAGACAGCTTTCCAAACACTCTTGCCCAAGCCTATAGCATTGCATGGGGTTGTTGTGACCAAGTGCAGGACCCAGCACTGAGCCTTGTTGAATCTCATACAGTTGGCCTCGATCCATCGATCCAGCCTGTCCAGGTCCCTCTGTAGAGCCTTCCTACCCTCAAGCAAATCAACACTCCTGCCCAACTTGGTGTTGTCTGCAACACTCCTGCTCTTATTTAAATTATGTTTTTAAAAAACTATCTATTGTATACCTCTAGATTGAAGGAGATCAACTTCTTTCAATGTACAGTCAACATTTATCTGGAGCTGTCTGTTGAGGCTTCTCAATCTGGTCATTTCCTCAGGCTAGAAAGAAAAACCCAAAACAGTAATTGTGGGAAAGTCAGTATCTTATCTGACACAGAAATAATATTGCTATATCTTTGCTAAACAGCTTTATTAGAAACTGAGTATACATAAGCACTGAAAGAAAATAGTCAAAATTCCAAGGTCTATCCTATCTCCCCCATCCAATTTATTCCCTCAAAAAACCACTCTTCTATTGGCAGTTGAGGAGTAAACCAAACCAACGAAAATGAACAAGTTACTTAATATTAAAATTCATTAGTAAGAAGACATAGCTGAGCTCAAGTTTATAAAACCATACACTTGAGAAAACTCTGTACAAATTGATGACTTGCTACATGAGTTTACATCCAGATGATCAGGAAACAGAATATGACCTGCAGTTCATGTTAATTATTACTTGATCATAACCAAATAAGGTCAAAAAAAATGAGCACACAAACGAGCTCCAACATGCCAAACCTTCTATCCCAGTTTATTTAAATCATTCAATGCTGCAAGACAGTAATTATTAACAGAACAATCAGTTATTTAAGTCCATATATTTGCATATCATTAAGAAACCCCAAGTTACTGGTATACAAAGTGTTCTTAATTCTAGCACTAATGATTATTAACTTGTATGTAGGAATAACTATCCTATCCTAGAATACATTCCAGCATCACAGAGTCACAAAAACAGAATGTCTGAGGTTGGAAGGGACATGTGGAGGTCATCTTGTTCAACCCCTCTGCCCAGATGGCAGATGGCTTTTGAGTCTCTCCAAGGGTGGGGACTCCACATCCGCTCTGGGCAAGGTGTGCCTGTGGATCAGTCAACCACACAGTAAAAAAGTGTTCCCTGATGTTCAGAGAGACCCTCCTGTGTTTTAGTTTGTGTCCATTGCTTCTGGTCCTGTCACTGGGCACCAGTGGAAAGAGTCTGTCTCCATCCTCTGCATTCTCCCTTCAGATATTTATATACATTGATAAGATCCTCCTGACCCTTCTCTTCTCCGGGCTGTATGTACAGTCTTAGCTCTCTTAGCCTGTTCTCATAAGAGAGATGCTCCAGTCCCTTAATCATTTATGGCCCTTCACTGGACTCTCCACTATGACCATGTCTCTCGTACTGAGGAGCCCACTCCTGGATGCCATACTCCAAGTGTGGCCTCACCAGTACTGAATAAAGGGAAAGGGTAACATGACTCCCCTTGCTGGCAACACTCCTAATGCAGCCCAGGATATCATTAGCCTTCTTTGCCACGCTGCTGGCTCATACTCAACTTGGTCTCCACCAAGACCACCACGGCCTTCTCTGTAAAACTACTCTCCAGCTGGTCAGCCCCAAGCTTATAGTGGTGCATGGGGTTGTTCCTCCCCAAGTGCAGGACTTACTACTTCCCCCTGCTGAATGGCATGAGGCTCCTGCCAGCCCATTTCCCCAGCTTGTTAAGGTCCCTCTGAATGGCAGCAAAACTCTCCCAGTTTTGTGTCATCCGCAAACTTGCTGAGGGTAGACTCCGCCCCACGATCCAGATCATTAAGCAATATGTTAATATGCAATCAGATTGATCCAGTATTGACTGCTGTAGTATACGGCTAGTTACTGGCCTCCAACCAGACTTTGTGCCACCCATTACAACACTCTTGGCCTGGCTGTTCAGACAATATCCACCTCACCATCTGCTCATCCAGACCATACTTCATCAGCTTCTCTATGACAATCACACAGGAGACAATGCTGGAAGCCTTACTGCAGCCTAGGAAGACACTAACCACTGCTCTCCCCTCATCTACGAAGCCAGTCTTTTCATCCTAGAAGTTTATCAAATTGGTTAAGCTTGACTTCTCCTTGGTGAATCCATGCTGACTACTGCTGATCCCTTTCTTGTCCTAAATGTGCCTGGAAATGGTCTCCAGGATTAGCTGCTCCATCACCTTCCCAGGGATCAAGTTGAGGCTGACCAGCCTGTAGTTCCCTGTGTTGTCCTTCTTGAAGACAGGAGTGACATCTGCTCTCGTCTAGTCTTTGGGCACTTCTTCCAAACATCATGATCAAAGATTATATAGACTGGCCTCGGAATGACATTTGCCAGCTCCCTCACCACTCGTGGGTGCATCCCATCCAGGACAATGAACTCATGTACGTCTGCTTTATTTAAGTACGTCCTGACCTGATCCTCTTCCACCAAGGGCATACCTTCATTGCTCCAGACTTTTCCCTGGGTCTCTGGGACTCGGGATTCCTTAAGGCCTGTAAAGACTGAGGCAAAGAAGGCACTCAGTATCTCAGCCTTTTCCATGTCCTGTGCAACCAGGTCCCCCATCTCATTAAGCAACAGGCCCATATTTCTGCTAGTCTTCCTCTTGTCACCTGTGCACTAACAGAAGCCCTTCTTTTTGTCGTCTGACATCCCATGCCAGATTCAACTCCAGTTGGGCTTTTGCTTTCCTAACATCATCCTTGCACACTCAGACAGTGCCTCCCAGGAACATACCTGCTAAATGCTGCCCTGAGACAGGTGAGATATAGAGCAGCCATACTAGTTAAGCAGCTACCAGTCCCTATTATGCCTTCCAGCCTACATTTGTGTGCGTTATGTCCATAAACACAGTGAGTACGTCTGAACTGCACAAAGTGAAAGTTATTCTTCAGTCAGATGAATTCTCTTATCAGAGCCATACAGATGTTTGGGCTAGAGTCACTTGCAGGTGCAAGTCACACAGATAGGAAGAATCAACAAGGAAAAGAGGAGAGAGAGGGGCCAACCATCTGAGCCAACACTGCGACTAAAAAGTTACCTGGCACATCCTGCACATACGAAATGGAAAACAGATTGTCTATGAGATGCAACTACTCAAACAACAAAATACCCCAACATAAAAAAAAAAATCCTTTTAAAAAAAAAGTGAAGCTTTGCTGTGTGAACACCAAGCTGCATATGGCTCAGGCTCTTTATTAAATAGACCCAGACATATACTTTTATAGGTTGTTAGGAAAGTATCTATTCAGCTCTGTGGTACAGAAAAGCACATGTATTCAAGTTTCAGAAATTCTGTTGCGAACACTAAGAAAGCTGGACACATACCTGTTTCTTAAATTATAAGAACTGGCTTACAACAAGCCAATAACCTACAAAAATTCACCTCCAAAGACTGAAGATTTTATACTACAAAATATTTCTTCTATACAACTTTAGCACACGAAAACATAAAAAATAAATTTGTATCTTGAATTAAAATACTAACAAATTGCTTACTGTTGGAATTGCAGTTGTACAGCTGACTCTTCGAAGCCGCCTCTGCATTAGATCATGCTCCATACCATTGACTTCAGCTTTCAGACGTTCAAGCTCGTCTTTCTCAAGCTTCAGTTCCTTTGCTAATCTCTCCATCCTTGCCCGTTGATGTAACAGCAAGGCTAATGTTTTACATGGAAGAAATAGTTACTAACGCACCTGGAAAACTGAATTCTTAACTTACGCGTAAGATTCATGAGTGACCTTTCTGGAAAAAAAAAGTGATCGTAAACATGCAGCCAAATACCAGTGTGAAGATGCTTTCATGCCAAATGAACTACAATTTAGAACAAAGTTCTTCTAGAATAAAAACACATTTTAGACAGTGACTTGAAGTTCATATTACCATTCTGGTCAAAGCTTCTTTTTTTTGCATTTGGTCTTTCTTGTCTCAAAAATACAAAGGCACCTGTACAAGGAGACAGCTTCTCAGGATGAAACAGCAACCTAGTTATATTAATACTGCACTGACAAAAAAATAATAAATACCAGAGGTAAGATCAGAAGCTAACACACACTTCATATCTGCTGCTCAATAGCAGCTGACAAACTAGCCTTAAGACATCAGCCAAATGTCAGTATTAAATTATTTTTTTCACTGCTACTACAGATTACGCTATAACAACTTTAAGTAGTCTTAGCTTTTCAGAGAGTACTGTAATTCTCAATAATATAAGTTCCCCAGGGCTCAAAGGCAAAACTATAGCACTTCAATAAAACAGACTAGAGAATCCATGAAATAAAAAGTGGGGGCAGCTCAGGTGCTTCAGAGGCTTTAATTCTACAACAGAGCTGATTTGCTGTCCTCTAACCTCTCCCTGCTGTTAATCATTCTCTCATATTTTTATCATGGTACTGATATTTACGATTCTCAGTCACAAGCTGATGTTGGGCTCCCAGAGCAGCCAAGGAAAGAATTTTGACTAGCTAGAAAATAATATTCAGTTTCAGCAAAAAATCGCAGAATTTCATCATGGTGCAAAACAGGCCAAATTAATTAGTGTGATGCTTATACCTTTCTGATATGGCTGGTTTTACCTGATGAAAGTCTACTAGAACAGAGAAAAATAAGAGAAATTTGCTGTGGGTATTCAGGTAAGCACATTGCTCATGTAACAATGTTCCAGCAAACTGTTCAAATGCATGAAGACATTGTAGAATCTGCAAAGTGCTATTTCATACAAAGCACCAGCCAGCACCTGCCCTTCTCTTCACCCTTATCCAACACAGGCAAAGAAAAACCACGTAATATCTCAACATTTGCATGCTAGCTAAAAAAAAAGTTAGAAAAATAAGCAACAATATGACACATCTTACTGGGGGATAAAAAAAAAAATCAGAAGCATAAAAATGACAGTGTTTATTAGATTTCAGTATTCTGTGCAAAAATGTAGCGCTACACTTTGGATTCTGTATGGATCCACCAATTCATGGCCAAAGAATAAACACTGAAAATCCTATCCAAGAAGAACATCAGACGTTTTTATAATATAGGCACCAGTATTACTGAACAAAACTGCTCTCTATGTTTTGAAGTAGCAAAACTAATCCAAGTAGAGTTTAAGAGATCACAACATTAAAAAAAAAAAAAGTACAGATACCAGGCTGTATGATTTTCTACTATTACTATCAATCAAATCTTGTCTTTGTGTAACTCCTCAAATTAACATCTGATACCATTACATTACATAGCTTCGCATTATATTCTAGTACAACACATCAAATATCACAGAATGTTAGAGACTGGAAGGGACCTCGAAAGATCATCTAGTCCAATCCCCCTGCCAGAGCAGGAACACCTGGATCAGATCACACAGGAACGCATCCAGGCGGGCTTTGAATGTCTCCAGAGAAGGAGACTCCACAAGTCCTCTGGGCAGCCTGTTCCCGTGCTCTGTCACCCTCACTGTGAAGAAGATTTTTCTTATATTCAAGTGGAAATATGATTCAAACTACAAAGAAACAATGGAAGTACAGACACAAAAAGGGTTTTGCTAACACTTTGCACAACTGTTCATATTCAAAAGAAAATTAAATAAACTTGTTGCCTATTTTAAGCTGTTAATTATACTCTTGTTTATGACGCCTCTGTGGTAGTAAAGAATATAACGTTTATTCTTCTACAATTTATTTCTATCAAGAGCTCAGACTGCAGCAATACCAAAGGCTATACTAAAGTCCCAGCTGTGGTAGGTATTGCCACAAAAGCAGATGCCCCAAAAAGCATACACTAACTAGTTTTATTGGGTTTGTTTTCCAAATACACAAATCTAGTCAAAGATACAAAGGCAAAACCAGACTTCTAGGTTTCACAATATGTTTTTCTCATTTATGTGAAGCTACTTATAGTCTTCTCATGTAACTGACAATCTTCAATGAAGCAGTAATAGGAACACTACTGAACAAAGTACATGGCCTACGGGTTACATACCCAATAGTGTTTGTTCTCTCCACATAACATTTCTAATTGGGTCTAGCAGGTACAGAACAGATCTTTGTTGATGAGTTAAAATAGCTCAAAAGACAAAAAGTGAAACAAGAAATCAAGTACTACAGGGCTGCATTATAACCATTATTTCAGCTCTCTAAAGTGAAAGGAAGGCTAGAAGGAGCAATGGATGAATAGACTCTCTTTTCCAAACACACATCTAGAAACAAAGCACATCCTTTAAATAATTACTGCTGACTATCATTCTGTCATTACCCCACCTGATTGGTTTGAATGCTTGCAGACTGATTCAGTTGCTCAATTTTAAATGTTTCAAATATATAAAGTGGATTACTGTGAGAAAAGTAGTTTTGAGGTAAAGGTTAGATTTCACCTTTTTTTTTTTTTTACTAAATTACTTAATTCTTCATTTATACGTGGCACTAAGACCAACTGCATTCTAGCCGTAGGCAGCAGAACATACATCCTAAAATTTGTCTGCCAATCTCTTCCTCCTCTTTGAAAACTCTAAGTAGAAGAAGTGAACTTTTGATTGAGTTTTTCAAAATAATTATTTTAATACCTTTCAAAACAAAAATATGATTTGTATGAACACTTCAAGTAATTTTAGCTGCAATCCTACCTCTCTCTCCTCTTAATAAATAAATTACTGAATTGGATTAAAATTCCCTGCAAATGTTAGCGCTTCAGGTTTTATAAAGCACCCAAGTACAGAATACAAAAAAATAATAAAGTCCACATGTAAATTTATGACAGTTCTTCAAAGCAGAATTTGCAAATCAGTCACACAGTAAATGAACAAACCACTTACTCTTGTTACTGCAGTGTTTTCTTTTAAGATTTCCCCTAACATCAAAAGCATAGCAACTTTAAGAACCTCAGAAATTCTTTATGTATTAGACTGAAATTTGGCAAACTTTTTAAAAAAATAAGAACAAATTCTCTCATTAGCTGATTTTTGGTGCAATTTCTATTCTTTTCTGTACAGGTTCAAAAATTCTCACTTAGTAAGTAGCAAAAAAATGCATTTTACAATAATACAATTTGCAGGGTGAAACCTTTACCTTGAGTGTAAGCATAGTCGTCTGATCCAGAACTAGAACTTCTCTGATACTTATGGCTTCCTTTTTCTCCTCCAGATCCTGGGATTACAGAAATAGGCTGAATAGGTTCTGGTGCTGCAGAACGCTCTTCTTGGTCCACTAAATTCAAAAGATTCTCAGTTGGTGCTCGACCTACTGTGATTTTAAAAATGGTTGGGTTTGGCTGAGATACCATTACCCGAGGAGACTGTGTTGGCGCACCTGTAGGTCCAGCTGGTTGAGTGTAGGTAATATATACTGGATTAACACTAAACGGAGGTTTGGGTTGACCCGACATACCTCTTGACGGAGAGCTTGAAGGAGGAGTAGTGGGTGCATACAGGGGGTGCTGGTTTCGTTGAGATGGTTGATTACTTATTGGTGAAGGACTTCTATTGATTGCAGTCCCAGGTCTTTGTGGTGGCTCAACTGTAATTTCTATTTTATTCATGGAACCTTTGGATAAACTAGGTCCAGCAAAAGGAGGAAGATATGATACAGAGTGACCGCCTTGTTTTTGAAAAGTCTGGGATGCTTGCTGATATGGATGAGGTGGGACAGTTGAAGGACTAGGAGGCATGAAAACATGTGAACTCTGATGACCCAACTGAGGAGGCTGAACTTGGTGCTGAGGAGAGCCAAAGGGGGAGGGACATTGAGATGCCGGTGGCGATCGAAAAGCTGACTGAGGAATCTGGGGTTGTTTAGGAGAATACTGAGAAGGTTGGTAGTTCTGTTGATGTGGATACACAGGTAGAGGACGGGGAGTATAATGTGGAACTGGGCCCTGTGGCGATGAATGCCACTGTGTATTCTGAGGAGTCTGTCGTCCTGAAGAACTTTGAGATGTTTGTCTTACATAAATAGAGCCAGGAGTCCCATAAAGATTGCTTGGAATCTGTGGAAGAATTTGTAGAGCTCTGGGTACACTCTGTCCAGAGGGGAGGTTTTGTGATACTGTAACAGTAATGGGATTTGTACTGTACCGAGGTATGTGCATATACGTGGGAGGAGGGCCTTGCATAGCAGACGTGTTCATTCCTGGTTGTATGGAAGATGGCTGTGGAGGTGGCTGTGGAGGAGGAGTAGCTGCATTTCTGTTCTGGTCATTCATGAAAAATGGATTGTAACTAGGAGAAGCTGCCACAACAGCGGGAGCAGAATGCGGTTCTTGAACTAAACATATCAACTGTTTACCTGCTGTGCGTTGTGGATCAATATGTCCATCACTTGAACTGTGTACCAGTGTACGACCACCATTAAGTTGAGCTCCATCCCCTGCATGATAGCTGGTATGAGGATGAATACCCAGATTAATGTGCAAAAGGCTATTTCTATTCATTCTGGTGTCATCAGGGCTGTGGTACTCCATATATAAGTATTTGTTGCTCTCCTGTGCGAGGGCTCGACAACAGGCATCTAGGTTGTTGTTGTTCTACGAGTAAGAATGGACATCTATTATTGCCAAATAGCAGAAGAAAAAGCCACTGCTCAGTGTTCAATAAGCATTCAACTGAAGCTGCCATCATGCCTACCTTGAACACAACTAGGGATAACGTTTCACAGACATGAATTTTGATATAAAGGTAATACCTACCCAGTCATACAATGCAAGTAGTTCATAGCTCATGCTGCATCGAGCAAAATGCTACAGTAACACTAGCTACAGTATGAGATATTAAAAAAATCAAGTCCAGTTTTAGTAAAAGCAATGGTTCGAACTCTTGGCATCTTCTTCAAGGAACAGGTATGTTCAATTAACCATTTCTAGCAAAATCGCAAATTAAACTAGATCAAAATTGCAAACTCTGAAAAGTCAAAACAAAAATGAAGATGACATTTTAATGTTTACCTGAGTGTTTACTGTTTTCACCTTTATTTTACCATTTACCTGAAAGCTTAAAAGCCCAACATTTGAAACCAGCTTCTCTTGGTAGAACAGAATTTAGTGCCTTAAAAGTGAAGACAGAATAAGTATTGCTCGGAAAAGTACTGGCAATTCCATAAAATACCTTACAATTCTGACATAAGTTCAACTGCCTTTAAGAATTTCAGGCTCAAGGCTAACAAAAGGTTTATTCATACATCAGTGAGGAAACCAAATAACCCCTATAAATGTTTGATCTGTTCTGGGGTGCCAGCAGCTGAAACTATACAGACAATAAATTATTAATATAATAATGGGGAATTATTATATAATAATTATGGGGAATTCCCTTTCCCTTCTTCCCATTCCCACTCATTTTACCTTAAACTAGTCTCATTAAAAGAATGACACAAATGATAGCTTTTCCAAAAGAGTAAAATCACTAGAAAGCATTCCAGATTGTGGATTTTTTTTTTCTCCCCAGTTTCTCATGCAACAGCCCCTGTCAGCTGTGGTTCAGGCTTTAATTCAAGCACTAGTTAAAGAAAAAACTTTAAGTTCAACTACATCTGGCCCTCAGCACCCTAACTTTTTAAAATGTGATCCAAGACGGCTACCTTCTGTAACATACAGCACCTCCTACATATTTATATACATATACACGCACACACCCCTGCCTTCCTTAGTGTGCTAACTTTACCATCCTAAGGAATACACGTTAATTATGGTTTCACTTCTATTTTAAACACTATCACTACGTAAAGTTTGTATACATATTAATACTCATGTGGCCTTGCAATACAATTTTCACCAGCCTATCCATTGGTTGAAAAGTCACAGTTACATTTCTTTTCTAAAGGACTGATATCTAGTCAGTCTTCATACTAAAGTGAAGATGACTTTCCAAAAACTCCACGTGATTTCACTATCAGATGAACACACACATTCAGCATCTTTTTCAGATGAAGACTTACTATTAAACGTGACAGAAGAGTCCAGCACCCACTCACTGGCTCTCCCTCTATGGATACTTCTCCCTGACAACTTCCCCTTCATGCCAAGCTCCCCTTCTAGATTCCAATGCTCAATGGGAATATCCAGACATATCCCAGAAAAATTTTAAACCAGAACATGTGGGAACTAGACCCTGTAATAATAACCAGCACCACAGTGCCAAGACAGCAGTCACAGAAAAGTCAACCACTTGTCATCTGAACAGGACTTCATAAAGAGTCATAGAACCATACAGAATCATAGAATGGTTTGAGTTGGAAAGGACCTTAAAGATCATCCCCTCCTGCCATGGGCAGGGACACCCTCCCTTAGGTTCCTTCCATCAGGGCAGAAGGAGAGAGAACGCAGATAGGACAGGCCCTAAGCTGATTTTCTCAGGGTATGGAATTTATTTGCCATTTCAAAGGACCCTTAATTTTTGATAGGTGCAAAACTCACACTGGTTTAGAGCATGTATTGCACAAGGTTAATGGAGCCCAGCTCATGCACCTTAAAACAAATATAAAGTGCGTTTTGAAACAAATTTTACACTTAAAAAAATGACAGATATTTGCAATGTAATGTTAACTAGCTATCCAGAACACCATATTAGAGAAAACCACATGCTTCTGCAGCATTAGGGGTTCTTTAATTTCTTCAATTTAAAGATGTCTGTGACTTAATCATAGTTCATCAAAAGGATCGTGTACTTAATAGTACCTAAGAGACGACTGCCAGGATAAATAAAGCTTTACATTACAGGGCTTCCTCTGTTTTACATTTGTCTGAAAGCAATTCATTTTTATTTGTAGTGGTTTAGAAGACACACAATGCAAAAAATTACAGCCACAGGTATAAGTAAACCTGCTCTTCTGCCAGGGACAGGTAGGATGCAAACACAGCTTCGCTACTTTCATATGCAGCAGTTTATCACATTAGGTTCCACCTTAGCCACAGCTACACAAGGCCAAACCAGATCTTACATCTTTCTCTTACACTCCTGAATCTTCCCATTAATGGAAGGTATTCCCAGATGACCATGACTTTTAAAAATTATGTGTGGTCACCTATAAGCATTTCCAATTTGTGATTTTTAGATGAAAGTGGAAGAAAGAAAAGCAAGGGGAAACAAAAAAAAAAAAAAAAGAAAAGCAAAAAAAGAGTAACTGCCACCTGACTTGGAAACAGAAGTAAAAATAAACCTTTGGACAGGTTTGGCAAAAAGATGCCATGAAGACAGAAAGCCTTTAGATTCCTAGCTAAGGCCTGTTCCTTATCTTGTAAGAATGAGTCATTGCTTGCTAAAATGTCCTCCAGTACATGTATGTCATTTCTGTAGCCATCATCAATAATCATCTCATTAGCCACTTTCCGTATTCCCTGTACGCATACAGTCACAGGTCGCATACACAACGAAGAACAGTCAGTGGGAAAACCCCCACAAACATAAATGAAGAAGGATAAAAATCTTTGTACATAAAAGACAGGACAAAAATGCAAGTAGTGAAGTCTTCCACCCTTTCAAAATGAAACCAAAAGAATGAAAATCTTTGCCCCACGTATACTACTAAAAAAGAATTTTCATACTACAAAAAATAAAATACAGAGACTCTTGAAAACTCTTTACCATACCTGAAGCATGCATTGAGATACCACCCCTTCAGGTATCTCAGGGAAACGTTGTCGGAGATCATGGAGTACTTGCATGTCAAGTTGTTGACTGCCCTGCGCCATGCCAGATTGATGATGTTCCAGATTACCAGAAAATGGAATTCAACAGGCCTTCCAATGATTATGGTCTTCTGAGGCTTCTGGCATTTTCTGCAAGAAAGAAAAATCAATTATCTTTTAAGCCACCACAACAACGTTTTCTCCTTCCCCAGCTGCATGTGAAAAAGAACTACTGTATTACATTTTTAGATCTAGATATCAAGAGAGACAACAGCTTATACACAAGAGTGGGAATCATGTCTCAAATTCCAATATTAAACACTTATCACAGGTGTGTCTATATGACGTACCACTGGGTCTTTACATAGTCCCATTATGGTACCATGTAGGCATAACTTAAATTAATCTGGCCTGCATACAATAGAACTGTTATATATTTACTCCCTAGTGAAATTCTTAACAGTTTGTAGAAAACTGTGAAGTTATCACAAAGCATACATGTGTCTGTTATTTACAACATGCTAGAAATGACAGGCCAGAAAACTAAGAAGCACAATTATCCAAAAATACTCCCCTAGTAATAGGGCTTAAACTCTTTTCTCTTTACATCACTACAAATCCAAGAAGTTGTAAGCAATTTTTGTGAAACACAACAAGAGTTAAACAGAATTTAAAGAGTTATTTTTAGGATTATGATAAGCATCTATTTAAGATTTCTGTAAAGCACCTATTACATTCATACTAACATGATTAGTGACAAAAAAATCCTCTTTCCATTTCACAATTCTTGTACTCAACTGCAAAAAGATTCTATCCGAACTTCAAACCCAAGGGCTACTAGAAGGTAAATATAGTCTGAGTCAACAAATGCTTTTCTCACTTGTGGCTTCTGATCACAGCACTAACCAAAAAGCAGCTGGTGTCTAAGTAAAGATTCACAAAGATTCTGTATGAAGGTTGTGCATGACATAGGCCCTGTAACACATCTTTATTGCTAAGCTTCAAAAGCCTTTCCAACATTACTACTCAGTTGAATTCTCAACTGTAGCGAATGTAGTACTGCATTCAAAAATGGAAAGCCAAACACCAGCAGAGTTGGTGTTCAGGTAATAAACTGGCTACACAAAGTCCCAAATTTAAACCACGCTTATCTCAACCTAAGTGCAATTGTGTGTAGCACATAGCACAGGTATTCCAGTCAGCTTTTCACTTGTTAGCTCAACTTTTAATAGCAGTCTAAAGCAGTACAACAGATATAAACACAAACATACACATACACTAATAACTTGCACTAATAAACTCCACTAGTTTCCCATATCTTCCTAAGAGTGTCTCTCAGTTTTCATAGGCAAGCAAATAGAACATAAATCTTCAGAGAAACATAAAATTCAGGTTTAGGGAAAAAAAGCTCTGTTTTTTTAATTATTTTTAATATTTAATAACCACATCTTTCTTGTTTTCACCTCTTTCTAAACAGTACTTCCTTTCTCTGAAGAGGGACAAAACAACAACCACCACCACCACAACAAAAACAGAAGTCAAGTCCACTATCTGGCTACTTTGTACATGGACAGTTCTTAACTGACATTATCATTCATTAAATAACACATATGCTAACAGTAAGGATTGCTTTCTATTGTATCTGATATATTGTAGTATCCACCATCTGTC
>NW_010097492.1:92860-103548 GCF_000699245.1 Pterocles gutturalis
TCAAGATAAATGAGACAAGTTTAAAGAACAGATATGTGAATTATCCTTCTCTGATTTAAGAAATACTACAATAAACTTATATTTTATAGCCACAATGCATTTCTGTCCACTGCAGTAATGCTGCAGATCCCTTTCATTTCAAAAGGAAATGAGTTTCCACTGACTACAAGAGCCAGCTGAAAGTTCTTATCTACACTCACATAGAGGATAAAACTTACTTTTTGTAAATGACAAACAAATATCATACTCTGAAAGGCAGACCATCACAAGAATTCTCAAAGAAAACCTGACAGCAATCAAACCCTATGTGTTTCTAGACAACTCTCCTTTTCCCTGGAGGCAGGGGATGAAGTGCGGTAATGGAGGAGCACCCTAAGAGAATAAATTTCAGTTAAAATCCCTGTGGAATAAAAATGACAGTATTTGGAAATCTGAAATAGAAGAGAATAATTTTAAGAATTTCATTTGCATGAGCATCACTTCTCTCTTCAAATGCAAACTGAAATGTAACATGAGTGAGCAGACTGGAGATCCATCATCAATACATGCAATGTTTTTCTACAATGCTTTTATAATTATCCAAATAACTTCTCTGATGTTTCTCTAACACTTCCTGAATATGTGTGCTGAGTAGAGATGTAACCCTCAAAGATATCAGCAGTTATTGGCCAACTATGAATTTTATCAGAGAGTTCTCTTTTAAACACAAATAATGGATAACAGCAATTTCCATTCTGCTTTTGAAGAGTTGAAGCTTCTAGCCTTTACAGTTACATAGCTAGCCTTGAAAAGTCTACAAGAAACCTGAAATAATTGTGCCTGAGAACCATGAACACTCATTCAGAACTCCT
The DNA here is from genome assembly GCF_000699245.1 of Pterocles gutturalis. Taxonomy (NCBI): domain Eukaryota; kingdom Metazoa; phylum Chordata; class Aves; order Pterocliformes; family Pteroclidae; genus Pterocles; species Pterocles gutturalis. The sequence continues at coordinate 93,712 of NW_010097492.1, forward strand.
TGGATTCCACGGCTACACTACTGCGGAAATCTGTTATCTTTCAGCCAATACCATAAAATTCACTCCTGCCATATCTAGAAGCCCAGCATTTTGTCCTACCTATTGTCAAGCATTTTGTCCTGCCTATTCTGCTTGACCTGCCTACACCTGACTGCATGTTTTCCACTCTAAGCAGGCACAAACCGGCTGGAATACAATACTTGCTCCCCATGTCTTCTCCACAGCACCAGGCAGAAGCAAGTTGTTGAGAGAGCCAAGAGTTTACTTTACAGCACAGACTACACAGCTAAGATGCTTAGACAACAAGAGCTTCTGCTGAGCCACAGGAGACTAGGAAAGCAATCCTTCAAAGCTTCTTTCTTTCATAGCATGCACAGGCTAAGGGACATGCTGAGGTGCACTACACTACCAACCTTGTAATTACTGAAAGTTCACAGAGCAGAACACATCAAAATCCAACCCAAAGTCACAATAAAAGCAAGCCACTTCATCTGTAACATTCAGAAATGAGCTGGGGATACCCAAACTCTAGTTGAAAAGTATTGTACAAGGATGGAATAAATTAACATTGCTATATACACAGCAGTTATAATGGCAAAACCAAAGGATATTGTTGTAGAATTAGCCCTGCTGTGTTAAGACACAGAAATGACCTGGGGAGTCACAAGTGAATCTTGGGGATCATGCAAAGCATGACTCAAGTCCTCAACAAGTACATTTATCACTTTTTCACACCTTTTCCAAGGTCAAATTGTATGTACAGGAAACCAGTATCTTACATGTAATCTTCTTTCCTTGAGCCATTTGTGTACCTTGCAAGTTAAGAAAATAGACAGCAGTTCCATCAATCAACTGATGCCTCTTTTCTGAAAGAATGAATAACCAAATAGAATTACTATAGTCTTGATACCCCCCACAGATGTATTCAAATATGTACAGAAGGAAATCTATTTTACTACTGGTATTTTTAAAGCACTAAATCACCTAAAATGAAGATATATGAATCATCAGTAATAAGATACAATTGAAAAAAGTCAGGTCAATACATACTATTTAGAAGTTTACAAATTATGTACAGGCATGCACTTATGCAATTACAATGTATGCAGCAACTAAAATAATTCCTCCGTGAATTTCCAGAAGACAGGTCACCTGGAAGACAGTTTCTCAGGCCTCCTTAATTTAAAGTTAATTGTTAAGAGTTTTATAATAACAGTTGGGCCTGGGAGGATAAGAGGAAAAAAACAGTAAGACAAAAGACAAAATAAACAAATCAGTTTACAAAAGCAACACTTCAAAGGCATCTTGCTTCTATACATTTTATGTAAATTCTTTCATCTTAAAAGATTACTTAAATCTTTAGATTACAAGGATGAGAAAACACACATGGATTTAAGTACAGTCGAAAAGGACCTCAGTTTTTCCTCTGAATACTACACAAATGTAACTCTTAAATTTCATTGTCCTGACTTCTAATCAAATGGATGCTGACACCTACAGACAAATAGTGGATTTATTGAATGGCATTCATGTGAACTCTACCCAATATTTGTAAGTTAATCTCTTTTTTTTCCTCCTTCTTCATCTCCATTTGATCAAAGTGTTGAAGATAAATTTTGGCCTTCAGATTCATAAATGCAGTAGAATTTTTTTTTACTCAACTGCTCATAAGGCACTTATTTCAAATACTTGCACTGGACTGACAGGCTTTTAGTCAAGAGGTAGAAAAGGATTGAGGGAAAGCTAGCAAAGCTGGATGCTCTGTTCTGTCTAAACACTGCAGGAACTGGAGTATGAAGATATAATGAAATTTAAGTGGGCACAACAGTAAAACAATACCAAATTCTTAATTATGCAATCTTCAGAAGAGAAAGAACAAAATTAGTATTTACAAAAATCAGTCACCTGAAAGTAAAACAAACCCTAGATGATCTTTAAGGTCCCTTCCAACCCAAACTATTCTACGATATAAAACATCTCCACCAAGCAAAATTGACTTTGACTTCAGAGACATTTAAACTCATTTGCAGTATATATGAAGTAGGAAATCCAATAAACAGTTATACAAACCAAAGTCATTACAGTAATTCCTAACTGTTATCTATGCGAATATCATTTGCCAATAACAACTCATTCCTGTTTATATTTGCTACTGACATTTAGGTATAAAACTTCTGAGTAACACTGCTATCAGTGCTACTCAGGTTTTATTCGTCTTCTGAGCCAAAAAGAAGAGCAATAACAATTTGAATACCCTCCATGAACAGGAACTTTCCTTATTTCTCCAGTAGTGAACTGTGAAGCTAGTAGTGAACTCCAGTAGTGAAACTGAGGAAGCAGTTTCATTAATCTAGATCAGTATAGAATTTTACTTTCACCAAAAATGGCAGGGTAAATAAAAATGAGATCACGTCCAAAAGAAAAAAATTACATTCTTTAAATGGAAGAAAAATAATAAAAGCTTACTACTCATTTGTAATCTCTTTACTAAAACATGTCATTTTGTTTTCAAAGTCATGCTAGACTAAGTGGCTGCACAGCATGAGTTCTCAATCTGAGTGGCATTTTAAATATTTTGTTCTAAATTTATTTATTAAATGGAAAGAAGTTGTGAGTGCATCTTATGAATCATGTTCCTTCTTGAGGTCATTTCAATCCATGAGACATTTCTCTCAGTTTGGTCACGCTAGCTACAGTTCTTGAAATTACCTTTTCAGTTTTGTCATTGCATTTTTCCTTATTTCTTTTCCTGAAGTTGGTCTCAAAAACAAGTTCTTCCATCTTTTAGAAAAAAATCTGCTCTAGTCTGAAAAGCCTTTTAGAAGAACACAGACCATTCATGCTCGAAGCACAAAAAAACCCTACCATTATTAAACTTGTTCTACAAAGTAACATGCTAAAGTACACAGCAAACTTGGAGTATACAGAGTGCTTAGGAAGCAAAAAAAAGTTTCATATAGTTCGTAACTTTTTATATACAGTAAAAAAAATTAGTTGCTTATTAATAACATATAATTAGGATGTTCACATTCACAAGACTACTTAGAGATTCCTAAATTCAAGATCTCGTATAGTATGGAAACAATCCTACCAAAAAGTTATCCAGGCACTGAACTACAGTGTGCTCCTTTACCAGGCACAGTGCAAAAGATATTCTCCAAATAATCTATTATTTTTCTAACTGTGAAAATTATTTCATTGTACTACCACAACACAAAGATTCAGGCTGCATTTGAAAGATTAGTCTACTTACTAAAAGTATCTCTATCCAGCAGCTAGACCAAAGCATTTGTTATTATTTGGGAATTTAAAAAAAACAAAACAAAACAAAACTTGAGCAAGTTCAGTCTCTAGAAACTGTCTTACTGGGAGAATATTTTAAAGTTTTTATTTGCACATACACGTACATAAACTGAAAACTATTCAGTGAATTACACATTTGTTAGTTTCTTGAATGAAGTTACCCTATAAACAAGAACTGCTTAGGGGGCACTTTCACTGCCTCCAGAGTCACCTAGAGATCTGGCTACAGTTCTCCAAGCATGCCAAGTTTTACTGCATATGAGGCAGCACGAAAAAAGCAGTAAGACCACTTGTAGTCAGTTACAACTCAAACACCGCTCAACAGCTTTCTCCACCTTTCTTCCCACTCCAGTCAACTCAGCTGAACCAACTCAGCTTGCTAAACCAATTAAAAATAAAAACATCACTTTTTGCTAGTTTAATAAGCTTATCCTGCACAATGCATGGCCCACTGAGTATCACACCATTGTGGAAAGGAAGAAAAAAAGGTAAAAATGGGAAAAGGACACAAGACCAGGAACAAAACCTCCCTCCCTTCAGCACAGGTAAAGCAATAAAAATGCACCTTCACCTGGAGCAGACTTCAAACAAAAGAACCGAAGCTGTTCTTGTATGAACAGCACTAAAGCAGGATGGAGATTTTGCTAAGTGCTGTCAGTACTGGAGTTAGAAAACACAGTCGTGGCACCGCGAGAAAGCTAAGTGTCAGCTGAGCAGAAGGTACACCACAAGCAAGAGGTCAGACCTTAAACTGTACTTCAAGCTCCACATCACTTCCCCACAGTCCATGCAATACTGTTCTCTACAAAAATTCTTTCTGAAAACTATGACGGACAAACCGATTATAGGCAGCCAGCTCTTTATCACTGATATGATTATACCTTCTACATCTCCGTTGACGCATTGGTTACATACTTCCAAAGGTTAGAATACTCTCCATACACTGCATACCAATAGTAAAACATGAGAAGACAAGAAGGGAATTAGCTCAGCCGACAGATTTAGAAAGCACTTCATTAGACAAGGTATTAATATCTTTCGGTTTTTTACCTAACACTGTGGTTTTAACAAATAAATATGATTTTGGCCAAAGCCTACATTACTACATGGTCAAATCCCAAATCCACTTCTAGATTTCAGTACTTAAGCAGATGTTAAGGTGTATAATTACTGTGATGCTTCCTACAATGACTGTCAATACACAGCAGAAAAGCTGTTAAATAGCAACATTTTTGTAAATAAGCTTGTATAAACCCATGAAATTTGAAGACAATTCAAACTGAGTTGCTTAACACAAAGGATTAAATAATGAAAAACACGTTTTTTAAACACCCCATCCCACATATACCTACTACTTAATAGGCATCTGCCCCCAATTAAAGCCTTATAAACATGCCTGGCATGTGACCTGGCTGCAGATGCAATCTCACCTCTAATCCTTGAGCAGCCTCTGGAACCACTGTTGGCTTAAATTCAAAGATGCCTGCAGTAGAATATTAAACTGACTGTAAATGGCTTAAAGTCATCACACTATACTGATACTGGGAATAATAAAGAGAACAATTTTGCACACTAAACTTCCATTTATTTAACCATTCAAATAAAGAAAAACAATTAACCAACCCATCTCACAAATGTCAGAACACTCACATCAATCCAGCTAAAACTTTAAATTACTCTTGCATCGAAGGAAGGCAAATACTTTCATGGTAATGTGACACCTTTATAAATATTTGCTAGCTGGAAGATCTTAAAATCTCAGAAATACAAGAAACTAAGCTGTTTTAACAGTGCCAAGAGAGCAATTTTTTCTCACAACCATCTTCAGTCACACGCTCACTCTGTTTAAATGTGATGTATGACAAAAAACAAGGATTACCTTTCCTTGCAACAGTCCAGCTAAAATAATTTTTATAATTACATTCAGCTAACAACAACTCTCCCACCTCACAAATCACAATGACTGATTGTTACAGAAGCTATTTTATTTACAGGGTGATTTACAGTTTTGGGATTGTATTGATTCACAAAGCAGGAAAGACATGTACAATACAATTTAAAGATGTTTTGTCAGTTCATACAGACATATTAAGTTCAACAAACCAAAAGAAAAGCAGTCAATATTTAAAGCTGAGCTCAGCATGCTGCTGTCACTCCTCTGAATGACTGGCTACCTCACTAAAAACACAACTGCATGGTTCGGCAAGCTGTCTTTTGATGAATATTCGTTCACTTCTATAAAAGAAGATAACAGATTCATAAACCTCCTGAAGAGTAGGAAGGCAACAAGAAGCACAAAAAGAGGTATACAGCAAGATAAAACTAAAAATAAAGTTTACAAGCTATCACTGCTGACTAACTGGTCTCTTATATTAAGGTAAAGTTATACGAGCTCACCTGACAATTCTTGTTTTGATATCCCTGTCCATTTAGCCATACAATAGTTACACAATGTGTCATTTGACGGCCTAGAACAGCTCAGAGTACTGAAATGGAATGTAATTCATTAAAGCCAGCACGATGAGAGTACTATTATCTCCACTGATGACATGGGAGTGTAAAGCAATGAAGATATTCCTTTTTTTTTTTTTTCTTGTCATCAGCTTGAACTTAAGCAATGATTGGTTTCATCCACGTTTGAAACTATTTCTATAGATTCCATGAATGAGGAATATTGTGATACAGTGTGGCATGTCTTCATCACACAAAAGCAGTAAGTGATTTTGCGGTAAGAGAAACCTGGATGGAGGAAATTCACTTTTGGCACAATAGTGACACTGCCTAGGAATAGGACTCAAGCATAATAAGGTTTAATCTGTGTTCTGTGGGCAAGCATGTTAATGATATAGGTTGTTACTAAAAATCAAAAAAACATAATAATCACTCCCTATTCCCTCTTTGGCATGTATTTCGTGTTGCTTTGTGTGCTTTGGCATTTGCTTGGCTTTTCTCTCTTTCATTACAGCCTGTCATCCTTGCGAGCCATCAACATCTAAATGGACTAGTGTTATCTATTTACTGTTCTTTCTCTTCCACCTATGATAGAAGACATAAAAAAAAAAGGTCACAGGAACAATATCAACAGTTTAGTGTTTACACAGATCAAACAAAAACATGAGGCACTGAGACACCAATGTTGCCAGGCAAAAAAGGATTTAGAAAAATTGCTCTACAAAGAACCAACATTTTCAAAACAAGTCACACATTATTCTATGGCCTTGGTCATGATTAAATTTTTGCCCTTTAAGATAGGACTAGTATTTGACAATAAGAGACATTACTTATTCCACTGCTTTGGAAATAAAAGGAGTGAAAAATAATTTCTACCCTACATAAAAGTCAAACCTCCACAAAGCAAAATTTACTTTCCATAGCTATATGGTACACTACACCAGGAGATATTAAAAACTGAACGATAATGAGAATACAACTGGAACAATTATACTCATTTTAGTAAGTAGCTAAGAGGTTCTTGGCCAGTAATTCTTCTGTCAAGTAGATCACAGGATCGTAGAACAGTTTGGGTTGGAAGGGACCTTTGAAGATCATCTAGTCCAACCCCCTGCCATGGGTAGGGACACCTTCTACTAGATGAGGTCTCAAAGCCTCATCCAACCTGACACTGAACACCTCCAGGGATGGGGCATCCACAGCTTCCCTGGGCAACTCGTTCCAGTATCTCATCACTCTAATCAGAAAAAAATTCTTCTCTATATCCAATCTAAACCTACCCTCTTTTAGTATAAAACCATTGCCCCTTGTCCTGTCACTACAAGCCTTGGTAAAAAGTCTCCCTTCATCTCTGTTACAAGTCTCATACATAATTAAAAGGCCGCATCAGATACTAGTAAATACTTCACTAGGAATGTATGGTTCTCTCACTCCAAGGAGCAACCAGAAGCAGCTCCTGCTACATAACAAAGTCACAAGAGAAGTAAGCTTTCAAGGCAATGAGATAGTTCAGGAGTGATGCTACTATGCAACAAATACTAATCTCCAGAATAGTTCTGCAGAATACTATGTGAAACTAAAAGTTGTGAGCACAAGTGAGACTGCATGCCTCAACAGATAATCCTGAGATTAAACTATCACATTAGTACCAAAAGCTATGAGGACGATGAACTGGCTTTCTTATCAGGACATCAGATCTACATATACTGACTGAAAGTTTGTGAAATATAGCATGTGGCTGGAAAAAAAACTGCAGTGAACCAGCGCACTGTCAAATTTCCTAATTCACAAACTTCAAGTGTTGGCCCTGCTAAAAGGAGTTTTATAATGATGCAATTTTTTTTTTTTTTTTGCCATTACATCCTATTTTGGGAATCAAAACAAGACAGAAAGGATACAAAAACCCCATGAAACTGAGTATATACTATAAAGCATGGGAAAAAGTCTACTGCAAATCCATGGATCATAAACTTCAACTTTTTTTTTTTTTTAAGTACGGTCTTCTATTCATATTTCCGGGTTTAACAACTACTAGAACCTGAGGTTCACACCACAGAGAAACTTAGATAACAAAATGCAAGAACACTAGACCATTGTTTAACATACAAGTTGCTCCAGAAAGTGAGCTTCCTTCTCAGAAGCGTGAGATTAACATATGTCAAAGAAGAAATGTCTCCGAGTATTGCTACGGAGGGAGAATTATCTGCAGGTCACCAGTTTCAATCTCATCCAGATCAACAGGAATTTAACACTGTTCCAGCCTGAGAGATGTTTTGATAGCTTCTACATAAGGTAAGTGATTTTCAACATTAGCTCCTGCTCCTACATCACAAATTCATTGCTACGCTTTGAAATCTAATGATAAGACATTTAGTACTAGCTTTATTGCAAGATATGGTTACACTGGTCAAAATGCAATGAGTCCTTCCACAAGAGACTTCCACAAAATGCAACACTGTACTTTATTTTGCAGGAGTTCAGAGCAGTAAGCATTCACTAAAGACAGAATTTTCAAAAAGACAAAAACAACAGTCATGATTTAAGAAAACATGAACCAAATTGTCATTCAGTTTATCTCCCTCACTTTTCTTCACCTTCTCACTCTGATTTGGGCTTCTCCCTATTAAAAATGTAGCTGTGTATGCTACCAAAGAAAACTTGAACTATTTGAATTAAGCCATTTTTAAGGTAAAATGAGGAGAAAAAAGACTTTTGTGATAGCTAACAGTAACAGCGTTGTAAACAACAGTTAAAAATAACCAGACTAGAATGATTTCTCTTTTAAGTCTCTGATGAGTTTTTATACGACAAACCTTGAAAATACTCTGTATTAAATACAATGACTGAATGAATCAAAATTTCTGTTTTGTTGATTATTGCATATATGAAAGAGCACTACAGGATAGGACACAGACAACTTCTGCAACACATCCTGCCTTAAACTTTCACATTTTTTTGTATAAGAAAATGACTGCAAAGCATACTTATACCTGTAAAGAAGTATTCATTTTCCTGCAGAGATAAAAGGAGACACTAACTAGCATTAATTACCATTTAAATGACTTGTGCAAGTTTATTAGTGGCCCAGATAACTGGCAACAGCGCAAAAAGCAACATCTATTGCAGAGACTGCCTGCATACTATACAGCTCTCATATCCAAGATGATCAGTTGAAAAAGAAAATAAAATAATACTGGGAAGCACTAACACCTATGCAACACTGTTTCTAGCGTGACTACTACTAGCATCTCCTCACTTTGGCTCCCTTAAACTAGAAGAAAAACCCTAGACTAGGAAGAAATGGAGTTGAGTGAGAGCATGAGAAAATCTCATTCCAGGATCCCCAGCAAACACATACTTATGGAGGACGACTTTACAGGGAAGAAACAGAAGAGAGAAGTAGACAGGCACACATAAATGGGAACAAAAAATAAGACAGAAATAAGGAGAGAGCAGGCACAGAAAAAAAAAGGAACAGACAGGAGTCAATACAGAGCAATGCAAAAGACTATTGACAGTACAGGGAAATATGAATCACGTACTCCCTACACACGAGAAAATACCAAGTTTCACTTTCGAAGTTTTGAATTATGCTTTGGTGGCCTCACTGTGTAAATTTATAATTTTTCTAACAATTTAACACTAAATTAAAAGCTTTCACTCATAGCTATATAACAGCACGAATTTATTCTTAAAAACATGCTTTCACCTCTCTCTCAGAGGCTTTCAGTCACTACTTTGGCAGGTTAAGGAAAACTGTTAGCAGTCCTGACACCTTGCTTACTCACTGACATTGTCTGCAAAGCCAGGTTGTCAACATTCAGGTCACCAGTCATAACATTTGGGTTTTTGTTGGTCTGGTACCAGGACAGAAAATTTCAGATCCATGTGATGAGATTAATGTAATTCCAGGATGGAGCATGCATGACTTTTTACATACAGCTGAGTATAAAAAGACCAATTTTGTGATGATGAAGCTAGAGCCCTCTTTCACAGAGCCTGTGATCACAAGCTACAGCAGGAACATATTAAACAACTCTATGGCTTTATAAAATCAGCTCATGGTTAAAAATTAAAGGGAAA